>NC_092857.1:54812816-55080316 GCF_039878825.1 Excalfactoria chinensis | reverse complement strand
TCTGCAGACATGTTCCTCTCACGGAAGCTGGCTGGGAGAACTGAGGATGTCAAGAGGTTCTCCTTCACCAGAGCTGCAGCGGTGGTGACTCACTGCAAAAGGAAGAGAGGCCACAGTCACTCGCTGTCCCAGGCTGTGAAAGTCCTCAGCAGGAAGCCCTCCCAAGCCCATGACTGGGTTGTCTCATGCTCTCTGCTCATACAGGGCCAGGCTCCCCACGGCTGCCCTGAGGGACCCACATGTCCCCGCACCACTCACCTCCACTGCCGCGGGTGCACTCCGTAGGGTCCCAGATGCCTGCACTGGGCAGGGCCGGGGAAACAGTAGCGATGCTGTGGGTCAGGCACTGAGATGCTGCGAGCAGCCCCAGGCACGACCCAACACAGCACAGCCAAAATCTTGCTCGACCTCCAAGCCTCGCACAGCTGCTCAGCACGGTCCAGGAACGAGCCAGACTGAGCCAGGCCCTGCCGGCACCCCACTATGAGCAGTGAGGGCTGAGCAGTCACAATCCGTCACCTGGTGATGTCACAGCCTGTTGCTTGGGGTCGTCACCATGGGCTGTCCGCCCCCACAGCACACACCCCAGTGTCATGATGTGACTTTCATTTCCTGTTTCTAATTTGCTGTACCTTCCTTTTCATTTCTGTCCACCTTTTATGCCTTACATTTGACATTAATACATAGAACTTATATTTTCTTTGATTAAATTAACTCCGATTATATATTTCCTCTGTTTCTTCACCACTAAACTGTAGAATTTTAACTGGCGTGTCACAGAAAAATTGGGTTTGGCATTCTCCTTGCTTCAGGAATGTCTGGTCAATCTTTCCCATTCCTCTTCTGTAGGCATGATCCTGATGTCTTTCAGAAATATCTCCCATTCTCAGTCTGGATATATCTTTCCTCCTGAGTGTCACACCCCACCTCTGGGACGGGGGAATGAGTAGAATTCACGAATCCCCTCAGAGTGGATTGAGATAGAATAACATGGACCATGCCCAAACATCAACTTTAAAGAGAAATCTTTATAGAACCACAATCCAGTAGGTGCTAGGCCTCTCAGAAGTATATCTATCTAAGCTGTGCAGCTTTATGGGAAATCAAAGTAAGCCTTGAGTTAATAACAGCTTTTGGGAAACCTTGCCTTAGCAACTTCAGGAGGAAAGAAAGAAAAACAGTTGGGTGAACGGTGAGGGAGAGAATTCACCAGTTCTGGATCCAGCATCTGACCTGCCTGCCAGTGGGAGTGTCAGGTGTGGAGAGAAGGGGCCTCCCCTAGACTTGTGTGTATCCCTATTTATAGGTCCCAGTGCCCGGACTTCTGGAGCCTTCTCTTGCCCCAGTTCCAGGACTGGGACACCTGTCAAATCAAGAGAAGTGACACCAGGATCTCTCCTGTGGCTTAAGAGTTTCTCGGGGTGTTATACAGACTCACAGTACACTTGGGCTAGTCCCACACTCTGAGGTGACCAGTTTTCACTGGCAGTCACCTGGGGAAACAAATGAAACTATGAAGATCAAGCATAAGGCCACTTTCAGAGCTTCGGACATATCCCCGAGACCTGAGAAGATCCATTCCAGAGTCCATAAGGAATCAAAAGGTGGAGTTGATAAGCCACTCTCTATCAGACTTAAAAAGCAGTCAAGAAGTCCCTACTGACAAGAAAATGGAACACTGCACTCAGTTTTAAAAAGTTAATTAAGGAGGACAGTGACCTAGTCCTGACCCCTGGCAGTGTGTTTAGCATAGAATCATAGAATCACAAGGTTGGAAAGGACCTACAAGCTCATCTAGTCCAACTGTCTTCCCATTACCGTTGCTACCACAAGCACTAAACCATATCTCATAGCTCCTCATCCACATGCCTCTTGAACACTGCCAGGGACAGCGACTCCACCACCTCCCTGGGCAGCCATTCCAGTACCTGACCGCTCTCTGAGAGAAAAAGTTCTTTCTTATGTCTAATCTAAACCTCTTCTGGTACAACTTGCGGCCATTTCCTTGGGCCCTGTTTGTTGCCTGGAGGCCAAGATCCTCCTCATCACAGCCTCCCTTCAGGAAGTTGTAGAGTGCAATGAGGTCTCCCCTGAGCCTCCTCTTCTCTAGCCTAAACAATCCTAGCTCCCTCAGCTGCTACTCATAAGACTTGTGCTCCAGACTCCTCACCAGTTCTGTTGCCCTTCTCTGGACACATTCCAGGGCCTCAATGTCTTTCATGTAGCAAGGAGCCCAAAACTGAACACAGCCTCACCAGTGCTGAGTACGGGGGGATGATTACCTCCCTACTGCTGTTCTCTTCCCTCCCCTCCCCTCCCCTCCCCTCCCCTCCCCTCCCCTCCCCTCCCCTCCCCTCCCCTCCCCTCCCCTTCCATTCGTTCCCTCCCCTCCCCTCCCCTCCCCTCCCCTCCCCTCCCCTCCCCTCCCCTCCCCTCCCCTCCCCTCCCCTCCCCTCCCCTCCCCTCCCCTCCCCTCCCTTCCCCTCCCCTCCCCTCCCCTCCCCTCCCCTCCCCTCCCCTCCCCTCCCCTCCCCTCCCCTCCCCTCCCCTCCCCTCCCCTCCCCTCCCCTCCCCTCCCCTCCCCTCCCCTCCCCTCCCCTCCCCTCCCCTCCCCTCCCCTCCCCTCCCCTCCCCTCCCCTCCCCTCCCCTCCCCTCCCCTCCTCTCCTCTCCTCTCCTCTCCTCTCCTCTCCTCTCCTCTCCTCTCCTCTCCTTTTACTCCCCTCCCCTAAACTCCCCTCCCCTCCCCTCCCCTCCCCTCCCCTCCCCTCCCCTCCCCTCCCCTACCCTCCCCTCCCCTCCCCTCCCCTCCCCTCCCCTTCCCTTCCCTTCCCTTCCCTTCCCTTCCCTTCCCTTCCCTTCCCTTCCCTTCCCTTCCCTTCCCTTCCCTTCCCTTCCCTTCCCTTCCCTTCCCTTCCCTTCCCTTCCCTTCCCTTCCCTTCCCTTCCCTTCCCTTCCCTTCCCTTCCCTTCCCTTCCCTTCCCTTCCCTCGCCTTCCCATCCCTTCCCTCACCTTCCCATCCCTTCCCTTCCCTTCCCTTCCCTTCCCTTCCCTTCCCTTCCCTTCCCTTCCCTTCCCTTCCCTTCCCTTCCCTTCCCTTCCCTTCCCTTGCCTTCCCTTCCCTTCCCTTCCCTTCCCTTCCCTTCCCTTCCCTTCCCTTCCCTTCCCTTCCCTTCCCTTCCCTTCCCTTCCCTTCCCTTCCCTTCCCTTCCCTTCCCTTCCCTTCCCTTCCCTTCCCTTCCCTTCTCTTCCACTTTCCCTTTGCAGTCCCTCAGTTCCCTCCCTTCCCTCCCCCTCCTTTCCCTTCCACTTCCCATTCACTTCCCTTTCCTTTTCCCTTCTCCTTTATCTTCCCCTTCCCTGCATCCTTTCCCCCACTTTCCCTCTCCTTTTCCCTTTCTTTCACATTCCCCTTTCCTACACCCTCACTCTGACAATTCCAGACACAGATCGCTGCTTTGCGCTGAGGCCAGGCTGACAGGCCGTCCAGCGATGCAGACCTATGTGCAAGACACATGCGGACGCTGGAACAACACGTGCTTCTGTGTTTTTATCTTTTATTGGAAAGTAGTATAAGCCCCACTTAGAGGCGGCGGGTGCGCCGCCTCTTGCAGGGCAGAAGAGCGCGCTGGGCGCTGCCGGCCCTCCTCTTCGTGGGGCGCCGGGATCCTCCAGCTGAGCGATTCCTGCCCCGGCCAAGAGCGGAGGAGCCGCGGCTGCGGCCCTGCTCAGAGGGACCAGCTGCCTCGGAACCTGGCTCGCCAGGAGCTCTGCCGAGGGCCCCGCTGGACGTGCCGGGAAGCTCCTCCGCTTCAGGACCCCCAGAGCTGATGAAAGGAGAGGTGCTGGGGGCAATGGTCCCCTGAGGAGAGGTGGAGGGACCAGACGGTGCTGGGGGGCCATTCTCATGTACTTGGACAGCACTGGCGTCTTCAGGCCTATCCTCATGCTCCTGGGCATCTCTGGGGTCTTCGAGGCCCAGCAGCCTCCGGGCCTCCTGGCCGCACCGGCTCATGATGACTTCGATGAGCGCATCAATTAATGGTGCAGTGACAGGTCCCAGGGTGTGCTGTGCGCGGTACACCAGGGCATCCCTGTTCAGGCCCACTTGGCACAGAAGAGCCAGGATCACACTCTCCAGCCCACAGATCTGCCACCAGGGCAGCTCCTGGATCTGCGAGAAGATGTCCTGCAGCCAAGGCAGCACTGGGTAGAGAAGGTCACGTCTCTCTCTGAAGAGTGCTGCCCACTCCTCCGGCAGGAGGCCACCCACTCTTGCTGCTTCCACGTCCCTGCGCACAGCTGACAGTGGAGCCACATCCCTGCTCACAGTTGACAGTGGAGCAGATGCCACAGTGCCTCTGCGGCCGCTGATGGTACAAAAGCCAATAGGCACTGGCACTGAGGGTGGGGAGACAACGCACTCCACAAACTGATTGTCTCCCCGCACACAGACCCGGATGGTCTGCATGGCCGTTCTGCACAGTGGGCAGCTGGCCCTCAGCTTCGCCCACCGGTGAATGCAGCCCAGGCAAAAGGTGTGATTACATGGAACTGCATAGGCCATGTCCTGTCGCACATCGCGACAGATGGAACATGTCCATGCCTCTTCTGCAGACATGTTCCTCTCACGGAAGCTGGCTGGGAGAACTGAGGATGTCAAGAGGTTCTCCTTCACCAGAGCTGCAGCGGTGGTGACTCACTGCAAAAGGAAGAGAGGCCACAGTCACTCGCTGTCCCAGGCTGTGAAAGTCCTCAGCAGGAAGCCCTCCCAAGCCCATGACTGGGTTGTCTCATGCTCTCTGCTCATACAGGGCCAGGCTCCCCACGGCTGCCCTGAGGGACCCACATGTCCCCGCACCACTCACCTCCGCTGCCGCGGGTGCACTCCGTAGGGTCCCAGATGCCTGCACTGGGCAGGGCCGGGGAAACAGTAGCGATGCTGTGGGTCAGGCACTGAGATGCTGCGAGCAGCCCCAGGCACGACCCAACACAGCACAGCCAAAATCTTGCTCGACCTCCAAGCCTCGCACAGCTGCTCAGCACGGTCCAGGAACGAGCCAGACTGAGCCAGGCCCTGCCGGCACCCCACTATGAGCAGTGAGGGCTGAGCAGTCACAATCCGTCACCTGGTGATGTCACAGCCTGTTGCTTGGGGTCGTCACCATGGGCTGTCCGCCCCCACAGCACACACCCCAGTGTCATGATGTGACTTTCATTTCCTGTTTCTAATTTGCTGTACCTTCCTTTTCATTTCTGTCCACCTTTTATGCCTTACATTTGACATTAATACATAGAACTTATATTTTCTTTGATTAAATTAACTCCGATTATATATTTCCTCTGTTTCTTCACCACTAAACTGTAGAATTTTAACTGGCGTGTCACAGAAAAATTGGGTTTGGCATTCTCCTTGCTTCAGGAATGTCTGGTCAATCTTTCCCATTCCTCTTCTGTAGGCATGATCCTGATGTCTTTCAGAAATATCTCCCATTCTCAGTCTGGATATATCTTTCCTCCTGAGTGTCACACCCCACCTCTGGGACGGGGGAATGAGTAGAATTCACGAATCCCCTCAGAGTGGATTGAGATAGAATAACATGGACCATGCCCAAACATCAACTTTAAAGAGAAATCTTTATAGAACCACAATCCAGTAGGTGCTAGGCCTCTCAGAAGTATATCTATCTAAGCTGTGCAGCTTTATGGGAAATCAAAGTAAGCCTTGAGTTAATAACAGCTTTTGGGAAACCTTGCCTTAGCAACTTCAGGAGGAAAGAAAGAAAAACAGTTGGGTGAACGGTGAGGGAGAGAATTCACCAGTTCTGGATCCAGCATCTGACCTGCCTGCCAGTGGGAGTGTCAGGTGTGGAGAGAAGGGGCCTCCCCTAGACTTGTGTGTATCCCTATTTATAGGTCCCAGTGCCCGGACTTCTGGAGCCTTCTCTTGCCCCAGTTCCAGGACTGGGACACCTGTCAAATCAAGAGAAGTGACACCAGGATCTCTCCTGTGGCTTAAGAGTTTCTCGGGGTGTTATACAGACTCACAGTACACTTGGGCTAGTCCCACACTCTGAGGTGACCAGTTTTCACTGGCAGTCACCTGGGGAAACAAATGAAACTATGAAGATCAAGCATAAGGCCACTTTCAGAGCTTCGGACATATCCCCGAGACCTGAGAAGATCCATTCCAGAGTCCATAAGGAATCAAAAGGTGGAGTTGATAAGCCACTCTCTATCAGACTTAAAAAGCAGTCAAGAAGTCCCTACTGACAAGAAAATGGAACACTGCACTCAGTTTTAAAAAGTTAATTAAGGAGGACAGTGACCTAGTCCTGACCCCTGGCAGTGTGTTTAGCATAGAATCATAGAATCACAAGGTTGGAAAGGACCTACAAGCTCATCTAGTCCAACTGTCTTCCCATTACCGTTGCTACCACAAGCACTAAACCATATCTCATAGCTCCTCATCCACATGCCTCTTGAACACTGCCAGGGACAGCGACTCCACCACCTCCCTGGGCAGCCATTCCAGTACCTGACCGCTCTCTGAGAGAAAAAGTTCTTTCTTATGTCTAATCTAAACCTCTTCTGGTACAACTTGCGGCCATTTCCTTGGGCCCTGTTTGTTGCCTGGAGGCCAAGATCCTCCTCATCACAGCCTCCCTTCAGGAAGTTGTAGAGTGCAATGAGGTCTCCCCTGAGCCTCCTCTTCTCTAGCCTAAACAATCCTAGCTCCCTCAGCTGCTACTCATAAGACTTGTGCTCCAGACTCCTCACCAGTTCTGTTGCCCTTCTCTGGACACATTCCAGGGCCTCAATGTCTTTCATGTAGCAAGGAGCCCAAAACTGAACACAGCCTCACCAGTGCTGAGTACGGGGGGATGATTACCTCCCTACTGCTGTTCTCTTCCCTCCCCTCCCCTCCCCTCCCCTCCCCTCCCCTCCCCTCCCCTCCCCTCCCCTCCCCTTCCATTCGTTCCCTCCCCTCCCCTCCCCTCCCCTCCCCTCCCCTCCCCTCCCCTCCCCTCCCCTCCCCTCCCCTCCCCTCCCCTCCCTTCCCCTCCCCCCTCCCCTCCCCTCCCCTCCCCTCCCCTCCCCTCCCCTCCCCTCCCCTCCCCTCCCCTCCCCTCCCCTCCCCTCCCCTCCCCTCCCCTCCCCTCCCCTCCCCTCCCCTCCCCTCCTCTCCTCTCCTCTCCTCTCCTCTCCTCTCCTTTTACTCCCCTCCCCTCCCCTCCCCTCCCCTCCCCTCCCCTCCCCTCCCCTCCCCTCCCCTCCCCTCCCCTCCCCTCCCCTCCCCTCCCCTCCCCTCCCCTCCCCTCCCCTCCCCTCCCCTCCCCTCCCCTCCCCTCCCCTCCCCTCCCCTCCCCTCCCCTCCCCTCCCCTCCCCTCCCCTCCCCTTCCCTTCCCTTCCCTTCCCTTCCCTTCCCTTCCCTTCCCTTCCCTTCCCTTCCCTTCCCTTCCCTTCCCTTCCCTTCCCTTCCCTTCCCTCGCCTTCCCATCCCTTCCCTCACCTTCCCATCCCTTCCCTTCCCTTCCCTTCCCTTCCCTTCCCTTCCCTTCCCTTCCCTTCCCTTCCCTTCCCTTCCCTTCCCTTCCCTTCCCTTCCCTTCCCTTGCCTTCCCTTCCCTTCCCTTCCCTTCCCTTCCCTTCCCTTCCCTTCCCTTCCCTTCCCTTCCCTTCCCTTCCCTTCCCTTCCCTTCCCTTCCCTTCCCTTCCCTTCCCTTCCCTTCTCTTCCACTTTCCCTTTGCAGTCCCTCAGTTCCCTCCCTTCCCTCCCCCTCCTTTCCCTTCCACTTCCCATTCACTTCCCTTTCCTTTTCCCTTCTCCTTTATCTTCCCCTTCCCTGCATCCTTTCCCCCACTTTCCCTCTCCTTTTCCCTTTCTTTCACATTCCCCTTTCCTACACCCTCACTCTGACAATTCCAGACACAGATCGCTGCTTTGCGCTGAGGCCAGGCTGACAGGCCGTCCAGCGATGCAGACCTATGTGCAAGACACATGCGGACGCTGGAACAACACGTGCTTCTGTGTTTTTATCTTTTATTGGAAAGTAGTATAAGCCCCACTTAGAGGCGGCGGGTGCGCCGCCTCTTGCAGGGCAGAAGAGCGCGCTGGGCGCTGCCGGCCCTCCTCTTCGTGGGGCGCCGGGATCCTCCAGCTGAGCGATTCCTGCCCCGGCCAAGAGCGGAGGAGCCGCGGCTGCGGCCCTGCTCAGAGGGACCAGCTGCCTCGGAACCTGGCTCGCCAGGAGCTCTGCCGAGGGCCCCGCTGGACGTGCCGGGAAGCTCCTCCGCTTCAGGACCCCCAGAGCTGATGAAAGGAGAGGTGCTGGGGGCAATGGTCCCCTGAGGAGAGGTGGAGGGACCAGACGGTGCTGGGGGGCCATTCTCATGTACTTGGACAGCACTGGCGTCTTCAGGCCTATCCTCATGCTCCTGGGCATCTCTGGGGTCTTCGAGGCCCAGCAGCCTCCGGGCCTCCTGGCCGCACCGGCTCATGATGACTTCGATGAGCGCATCAATTAATGGTGCAGTGACAGGTCCCAGGGTGTGCTGTGCGCGGTACACCAGGGCATCCCTGTTCAGGCCCACTTGGCACAGAAGAGCCAGGATCACACTCTCCAGCCCACAGATCTGCCACCAGGGCAGCTCCTGGATCTGCGAGAAGATGTCCTGCAGCCAAGGCAGCACTGGGTAGAGAAGGTCACGTCTCTCTCTGAAGAGTGCTGCCCACTCCTCCGGCAGGAGGCCACCCACTCTTGCTGCTTCCACGTCCCTGCGCACAGCTGACAGTGGAGCCACATCCCTGCTCACAGTTGACAGTGGAGCAGATGCCACAGTGCCTCTGCGGCCGCTGATGGTACAAAAGCCAATAGGCACTGGCACTGAGGGTGGGGAGACAACGCACTCCACAAACTGATTGTCTCCCCGCACACAGACCCGGATGGTCTGCATGGCCGTTCTGCACAGTGGGCAGCTGGCCCTCAGCTTCGCCCACCGGTGAATGCAGCCCAGGCAAAAGGTGTGATTACATGGAACTGCATAGGCCATGTCCTGTCGCACATCGCGACAGATGGAACATGTCCATGCCTCTTCTGCAGACATGTTCCTCTCACGGAAGCTGGCTGGGAGAACTGAGGATGTCAAGAGGTTCTCCTTCACCAGAGCTGCAGCGGTGGTGACTCACTGCAAAAGGAAGAGAGGCCACAGTCACTCGCTGTCCCAGGCTGTGAAAGTCCTCAGCAGGAAGCCCTCCCAAGCCCATGACTGGGTTGTCTCATGCTCTCTGCTCATACAGGGCCAGGCTCCCCACGGCTGCCCTGAGGGACCCACATGTCCCCGCACCACTCACCTCCGCTGCCGCGGGTGCACTCCGTAGGGTCCCAGATGCCTGCACTGGGCAGGGCCGGGGAAACAGTAGCGATGCTGTGGGTCAGGCACTGAGATGCTGCGAGCAGCCCCAGGCACGACCCAACACAGCACAGCCAAAATCTTGCTCGACCTCCAAGCCTCGCACAGCTGCTCAGCACGGTCCAGGAACGAGCCAGACTGAGCCAGGCCCTGCCGGCACCCCACTATGAGCAGTGAGGGCTGAGCAGTCACAATCCGTCACCTGGTGATGTCACAGCCTGTTGCTTGGGGTCGTCACCATGGGCTGTCCGCCCCCACAGCACACACCCCAGTGTCATGATGTGACTTTCATTTCCTGTTTCTAATTTGCTGTACCTTCCTTTTCATTTCTGTCCACCTTTTATGCCTTACATTTGACATTAATACATAGAACTTATATTTTCTTTGATTAAATTAACTCCGATTATATATTTCCTCTGTTTCTTCACCACTAAACTGTAGAATTTTAACTGGCGTGTCACAGAAAAATTGGGTTTGGCATTCTCCTTGCTTCAGGAATGTCTGGTCAATCTTTCCCATTCCTCTTCTGTAGGCATGATCCTGATGTCTTTCAGAAATATCTCCCATTCTCAGTCTGGATATATCTTTCCTCCTGAGTGTCACACCCCACCTCTGGGACGGGGGAATGAGTAGAATTCACGAATCCCCTCAGAGTGGATTGAGATAGAATAACATGGACCATGCCCAAACATCAACTTTAAAGAGAAATCTTTATAGAACCACAATCCAGTAGGTGCTAGGCCTCTCAGAAGTATATCTATCTAAGCTGTGCAGCTTTATGGGAAATCAAAGTAAGCCTTGAGTTAATAACAGCTTTTGGGAAACCTTGCCTTAGCAACTTCAGGAGGAAAGAAAGAAAAACAGTTGGGTGAACGGTGAGGGAGAGAATTCACCAGTTCTGGATCCAGCATCTGACCTGCCTGCCAGTGGGAGTGTCAGGTGTGGAGAGAAGGGGCCTCCCCTAGACTTGTGTGTATCCCTATTTATAGGTCCCAGTGCCCGGACTTCTGGAGCCTTCTCTTGCCCCAGTTCCAGGACTGGGACACCTGTCAAATCAAGAGAAGTGACACCAGGATCTCTCCTGTGGCTTAAGAGTTTCTCGGGGTGTTATACAGACTCACAGTACACTTGGGCTAGTCCCACACTCTGAGGTGACCAGTTTTCACTGGCAGTCACCTGGGGAAACAAATGAAACTATGAAGATCAAGCATAAGGCCACTTTCAGAGCTTCGGACATATCCCCGAGACCTGAGAAGATCCATTCCAGAGTC
Source organism: Excalfactoria chinensis (assembly GCF_039878825.1). Taxonomy (NCBI): domain Eukaryota; kingdom Metazoa; phylum Chordata; class Aves; order Galliformes; family Phasianidae; genus Excalfactoria; species Excalfactoria chinensis. Next base: position 55,069,631 of record NC_092857.1, on the reverse strand, counting down.
CATAAGGAATCAAAAGGTGGAGTTGATAAGCCACTCTCTATCAGACTTAAAAAGCAGTCAAGAAGTCCCTACTGACAAGAAAATGGAACACTGCACTCAGTTTTAAAAAGTTAATTAAGGAGGACAGTGACCTAGTCCTGACCCCTGGCAGTGTGTTTAGCATAGAATCATAGAATCACAAGGTTGGAAAGGACCTACAAGCTCATCTAGTCCAACTGTCTTCCCATTACCGTTGCTACCACAAGCACTAAACCATATCTCATAGCTCCTCATCCACATGCCTCTTGAACACTGCCAGGGACAGCGACTCCACCACCTCCCTGGGCAGCCATTCCAGTACCTGACCGCTCTCTGAGAGAAAAAGTTCTTTCTTATGTCTAATCTAAACCTCTTCTGGTACAACTTGCGGCCATTTCCTTGGGTCCTGTTTGTTGCCTGGAGGCCAAGATCCTCCTCATCACAGCCTCCCTTCAGGTTAGTTGTAGAGTGCAATGAGTTCTCCCCTGAGCATCCCCTTCTCCAGACTAAACAATTTCAGCTCCTTTAACCTCTCCTTGTAAAATTTGTGCTCCAGACCCCTCACCAGTTCTGTTGCCCTTTTTTGGACACACTCCCAGGCCTCAATGTCTTTCTTGTAGTGAGGGGCCCAAAAGTGGACACAGTACTCGAGGTGTGGCTTCACCAGTGCTGAGAACAGGGGGATGATTACCTCCCTGCTCCTGCCACACAATTTCTAATGCAGTCCAGGATGGTACTTTCTTACTTGGCCACCTGGGCACACTGTTAGCTCATATTCAGCCAAGCATCAACTGACACACGTTGAGCCTTTTCAAAATTTTCTGATGGCTTATTTTCCCACCCACAGGAAGATACAGGTTTCTCCCACTCCTGACTTCCAACATTAAGGAGTGTTTTGTAACACGCTCTTAGGTCATTTCATTCCTCTTGTCATTTGCAGTATACTATGACTGCCATCACATTCTAAGAAGTGTTTATTTGGCAGTGCTTTCTGTATAAAGGAGCACTTATATATCTTTGCCTGTCTTAAAAAGTCCATTCCTGAAAATGTCTATGTCTGTAATAGAAAGTTTTCATCTATCACTTGCTTCTTGTATTATGCTTTCTGCATGTTTAGACTCTATATGGTCCAATCAAATTCACTGAAGAATCTCATGCCTGGAAGTATTAGATATGACAACCTTTTTTTCTTTTCTTTTCTTTTTTTTTTTTTTCTTTTTTTTTTTTTCTTTTTTTTTTTTTTTCCCTTTTCCATTCACATCCGATTTATTTAGTATTCCTATCAATCCTCTGGCTAAGTATGTACTATTCTGTGTTGAATGAAATGTCCCAGATCTTTAAAGTAAAAAACATTTTTTTTTTCTTAAATTCCACATTGCAATATTTAAAACTACCCATGTAAACTCGAAGGTAATGTAATAATTAAATATTTTTGTTTTTTGCTCAAATGCTTAAGATAGTTACATTTGAGAGCTTTCCCTTTGTTTCATTCACAGAATACCGAACAAATGGTCTCAACTGTAGGAGGATTTATTTTATTTTTAAGGTCTCTGAACTAATTTTGTACCATCCCAGACAATTACTTATCTACAGTGATCTTCATGATGATTCTATAAAAGCTTCATCAAATATAATTTGGACACACACATGAAGAACCAAGGAGCCAAGGGGCTACATCTTTAATAAATGATACAAAATTAGGTCTTACTGTCAGCTGAGTTTCACATAATCCTCATAATCCTCTAGCTGTTGAATATCATATATAACACAGATTTGCCATTTGCAAAGCTTCACTTAAAAGTCTGATGTTCCAAATGGTATAAATTCTAACCACAGTTCTTATGCAGAAGGACTCATAAGAAATATCTGCTGACATCACATTTCTACATTTTACTATGGAACTGACATTTCTGCCATTTATTGCCAAGTCAGAGATGAAGTTAAAATAAAGGGCTAATGAAAGATGTCATTATATGAAAGCTTCAGTCCTGGATTTAAATAGAAAAGCATAGGAAATCTGTAGCAAATGCAGCTCCAAACCATCCCTAAATGTCAAAGATGGGAGAGTAATCACCCAGAGAAGGGCCCTGTAGATCCACCATGACACAAATGAAGGGGTAGACCATACAAACATAAGAATTATGAGATGGACTGTGTATTTTCTCTAGTTCCAACAAAATTTTGTTTTCCACTGTTTAATAAATTATTGGATTATTGGTCTTCTTGTTTGTTTGTTGGTTGGTTGGCTTGTTGGCTGTTATTAGCTTTGATTTTAGTTCTCTTTGTGTTTTTTAATGAATGAAGGAAGAAAGTCTTACTGGATGGTAAGGAAACATACAACCAAACAAGACAGATTTTGTCTCTTGGTTTTCTGCAGGAAAACTTATTTTTTCTAACAACATTTAACATAAACTTGATGATTTGGATAGAGGTTTAAGCTCGATTTTTTTCTAAAGCAGATATTCCCCTCTTCTGAAAAGGATATACCAATAATAATAATAATAATAATAATAATAATAATAATAATAATAATAATAAAAGCAGTCAGAGGAAACATTTCTCTGTCTCTTTTTTCTTCTTCTTCTTTATTCTGTTAATTAGGGTGACAAAGGAAAGGCACTTCTTAAAATGAAGAATATCATATTCAGTGCATCCTCAGCACATTTTCCATAATACCTCAATCACACAGCTGAACAGAGATATTTCTTCTTTTACAGGGTATGTGTTGTCTGACTTCTTCTCACCCTCAGACATACAGTTTCCAAGATATTATGGAGAAAATGATAACATGGCACTTAGCTCAGCTAGACATGGACTGTGTACCTTTTTATTATCCCAATCCATTAAAAGACTGACAGGATTTCTTAGTCTCCCCAGGACATTTGCAAGAGTGAGTGTTCATCGAGAGTGCAATAATAGATTTCACAATTTCACAATAACTTCACTTAATACGAATGCAACTGCTAGGAATAGGATTTCCATAGTGAGAGAACAGTATTACATTTTCTTCTGCGTATATCATAAAACCTTGTCTAAATAGTGCTTTCCTTTGTATACTGAGCAGTTCTATTTTCAAAATCAGTATTTTCTTCACTGTAGACTTTGGCTTTTGGTAGCTGAATGAAAACTCTGGAAGCTTCACATGCTGCCACAATTATGAAGTGCTCTCCTATCCTGGTAGCAGCAATTGTAACAAAATAGTTTGACATACGTGACAGTTCTTGCAGAAGATTTATTGTTAAGATTAAAATCATTCATCTGCAATAAATCTCTTTCTAAATGACAGAAATATTGTGTTTTGTGGTGTATGTTGTTTTTTATTTTTTTAATTTATTATGTAAAGGATAATATTTAATAAAACAGAGGAATCAAGATACATAAATTATATTTGTACATTTAAATTATTAGAGGGAAGAAGCTGAGAAGGGTAAAGAAAAATAACCCTATCATCATTGCCGTGGATGATTAACTAGGCTGATGTTAGTGATGCTGGGATGAATAGCCCTCCATACTCTGCAATGTCATGTTTAGCAATAAAAGCTGGGGACAGAAGAATAAAGGAGAGGCATTTATTATTGAGGAGGTTGCTTTTTGAAGCAAATGTTCAGTATGAGAACTTACTATCCAGGAAGACTTTTGTTGATGGGAAATAACACATATGGGGGGTTTTCTGTTTGTTTTGTTTTGCTTTGCTTTGTTTTCAATAACCTGCCTTTTTTTTTTTTTTTTTTTTTTTTTTTTTGACTCATGAGGTTTATGCATCTTACTTTTTATGTTTTCTGCTGAAGAGCAGAACCGAGGAAAGCAGTAGTCATTAGCAAAAGCCATCTGCTACAGGGCTTGTGATAGCTGTATTAAGAGAAGCAAATGCAAGTATTTAGAGAATCTCTGTCCAGTTCACCTCCCTCCCAAAGGATCTCAGCCATGACTTTAGAACCATTTCTAACCACATTAAGGCAGTAAAATAATGAAATATAATTGACACTAATTTGCCAGTAGCACATTTATTACCACACAGATCAGCCTTTGTGATGCAATCTTTGGCTGTTGTGGGTGCAATATAACATAATTAGTAATGCCCTTGGTAACATCACATGGCATTCTTACACAGAGGTGATGTGAGTGAAAACACAAGTCATTATGTAGAATGAAAACTGCCTGGTCATCCAGGCTCAAATGCCTCAACATCCAACTGTTGGTCCCTGTCAAACAAATTAATCCAGAGACGCAATTGTTATTTTTAATTTTTTTCTAGTTTTACTTTTGTTTATATACTTGCTAATCTAGAAAGCATGATTGAATTAGCAATAAGTCGTAGTTTGATGGGGAGCCTGAAATAATTGCCCTCCCAATGTCCCTTCTACTTCCATTCTTGATGTGTCTTCCACAAAGCAGTATGATGCTTTCAGAATTCATATAGAGAGTCTACCATCTCAAATACTTTGTAATTTAACTGTATATTCTGAGAGGATTTTGATAAACATTCAAAATTCGTCAACTACAACAATTTTTTTTTTTTTTTTTTTTTTTTTTTTTTTATGTTATATCTTAATAAAGCCTCATTATATTGGCTTTATCATTGATCTGGCTGTAATTGAGATTTCCACTAATTCAGTCACTTCACGTGTTTGCATTTTGTCCCATCCATCTTCTCCTATTCAGCAGCAAAGATATTTTGAAATTTTGCAGTTTGGTCTTGTTTTACCTAAACTGAGCATTGTTCTATTTTGTAAAGAATCTGAGTATTGAAATGTATAGATATAATGGCATGAACACTGTCTTACACGAATATGTGCCTCCACAGTTATTTACTTCAAAATTAAAGTTTATCTTCTTTATTTTGTGCAGTTACTATTTATTCCTTTTGAAAACATTCTCCTTTTATCCTATGGGATGTTCTGGTAAAGAATGTAGTTGAATTAAATTTTGAAAAAATCTAGGTAGATTTAGACTATATGGATATTATACTTGTTCATCCAGTCACTGACTCAAAGAATCCACTGATTTTGTGAGATACATGAGATCACAACATAGTAACAGATTTCATTTTCAAAATTCCACCCATGCACCCACTAGTTATAGAAGAGCTTACACACCTCAGTCAATAGGGCATTTTATTCTTAATTTTCTTTTACCTGAATAAATATGATCAAGCATTCATTTTGTTCATTCTGTTCATTCTGTTCATTCTCTGTATGAATTGTCAGTATGTGCCAGAATCTAATAAAAAACATGTTAGCATCTATTTAAGACAGATTATTGCCAGAAGAGATAAAATGTCATCTTCTCCAGGATTTTTCAGTTTCAATCTAATACACATTCATTGTTCAGGACTTGTTTGTGGGTTTGTTTGTTTGTTTTTAATTTATTTTTTATTATTACATTTTGTCTTATACATGGCATAGAGTTTATTAAATACATCGTTGTCATTAAAACAAGTCATTAGTATGTAGACAAGCTCAAATATTTTTTTTTCAAAGTTCTCACATATATTTTTTTCTTGTTAACCAAAGTTTTATTTTTGTTTTAAATCAATAAAATAGCTACAGAATAGATTTACATGTAATGAATGATAATCTCTGTTAAATCATCAGCTTCTGTAGAGCTAATAGATGTTTTCTGCTCAAACTCATGTTGCTAGTACAGCCAGAAAAATAATTCAGATCAAGTTAAGATTTACAAATGCATTGTAAGTAAGTCCCATTTTATACAGTTCAAAACATAACTTACATAACTCTGTCTCAAAACACGAGAACATGAGATTTTGAATGTGAATACTACTAATTTCAGATTAAAGTAAAGAAAATGAAATACATTTTTCATGAAAAGAATATGGAAGTTCTGTTTCTTGCCCACATCTTTTGGCATGGAAGAGAGCCATTATTACTTTCTGTGCAAGACAAATCTAGCTATGCTTTTACTTATAATTAGTGTTATTATTATTATTATTTTAAAGAATCTTTAAACAAATAAATTTAAAGTCTTTTAAGTAACACAGTAGTGTTGTATTTGGAGAACAGAGAGGAAAAAAAAAAAAAAAAAAAAAAAAAAAAAAAAAAAAAAAAAAAAAAAAGCAATGCCAGTAGCTTCACAAAGCTGTCAAAATTTTAGGAAGTGTGAAATTTCAAGCAGACTAGTTTTTACAGATCTAGAAAATAGGAGCTGCTCACAAATGAAATAGAAAAAGTAAAATTATTAAGTGATACTTGAACATACTGAAAGAAACAAACAAATAAGCAAAATGATTTGCAGAAAGTCCAACATAAGTATATCAAGGATAAACACATTGTGTGCCTCCGGTGGCGCAGCGGTAGAATTCCCATTTGCAACACCAGGGGGCCCGGGTTCGAATCCCCCCCTGTGGAGCAGGGGGTAGAAGTGCCGCTCTGCTACACAGAGGGCTCGAATCCCGGGAGTTGGACTTGATGATCTCTAAGGTCCCTTCCAACTCGCACAATACTATGATACTATGATGATGATACATTTATAATATACAAAAAACTGTCACAATTTAACTGCATCATTTGATTTTCAAAACAGGATTGAAAGTATGTTAAAATAATAAACTGCATGTGCCTAAAACTTAATATTTTTTCTCTCTTAAAAATTAATTGATGGATCCAAATATTTTTAAATGAGTTCATTGACAATTCAATGAAAATTAATTAATGTTTTTATGCAATCCAGGAATTTGAACTGCAAATCTCATGGATCATATACATCTTCGATTCTGATCCTCAGTTGACAGATAGCCAGCTTGACTGTAGAATAATACGTTTTTTGCACAGGCATCAATCTATTTCTGACCTTTAAAAAAACATCATTATATGAGATTGATGAAGCTAAGAATGATTATTTTCTGTAACTATCATCATGTCATACAACATCTGATTATTTTCCTGCTTTATGAATTTGATACATCCTCTGACACTTCCAATTTATCTACTATTGCCCATCAAATGCATCATCAGAATTTAAAATGGAAAAATATTAAAGATAAGGCAGCACGTATATATCATTCTACTGACATATAAGATCTATCCAGTAGCATTATGTCTAAATTTTAAATGAAAGTTTTAGAGATTTTTTCTCTATTCTGAAACCGTGTGTGTGTACCCAAGCACAGACTCAGTGTTAAAAGTATTTAGTAACCAAATACTTTTTGTGAGTTCAGTTAGCCTTCTACTTTCACAGTTACTAACAAAGTAACAATTATTTGCACAAAAGAAAGAAGAAATCACAAAGAAGAAATCACATAACTTGCAATAGGACTAGAGGGAATGGCCTCAAGTTGCGCCAAGGGTGGTTCAAGTTAGGTATTAGGAAGAGTTTCTTCTCTAAGAGAGTGATCGGGTGCTGGAATGGGCTGTCCAGGGAGGTTGTGGAATCAGCACCCCTGGAGTTGTTCATGAAGTGTATAGCTGTTTTGTTAAGAGATACATTTTAGTGGGAAAATACTGGTGAAGAGTGGATGATTAGACAAGGGTCTTTAATCTCAGTGAATCTATGAAAAACATAGATTTGATTTGATTTTTATTTTTAATCTATTTATTTAATAATTCAGGAATGCTCATATGTTTTCCAAAATATCTTGCAAGAAAAACATCCTTATCATCCAACTCAGTTAGTAATGGTAGATTATTGAACTAAGTTCCCAACTAAATAAGACAAATCACACAAAGGATGAAAGGACAGTACATGAAAACCCTGTTAGTAGTATGATCTCAGTGAGACTGAGATCCAAAACAATCCTTTCAATTTCAGAAAAATAATAATAATAATAATAATAATAATAATAATAATAATAATAATAATAATAAAAGCTAGTATTACTTTAACAATCATATGGTTGAATGAATTCCACAGCTATTTTTCTAGTAAACAAAAATTGAATGGTTCCTTTTACCCAATAGAAGAAGTAGGCTAGTAATTTGCATGTGTTTATTCTTTCCAGAACTGTCATTAATTCATCACTATCATCTGTGATATCAGTGCAGATTTTATTGTAATCAAGACAAAATAGTGGTAAAACATGAATTCAAGCATTTTTTTTTTTTTTAATGTAACATACATAAGAAATATTAAAATTTGTTTCATACATCATATAGCAATATTAGACCTAGGGAGGGAAAGCATGGGAGGAAGGGAAGAGGAATTATCTGCTACCACAAAAGACAGATTCAGTAGAAATTAAAAATAGTAATTTAGAAAATACTGCAATATGGAGAAACCTTGCATCTTTGAGGCACTAATAAATATCCCACAAATATCTGTATAAAACAAAATCTATGGGCAAGATTATAGATTGCATTGATACTGGAGTAATTTTGATGTGTTTACATGGTGGAAAAAAGTTAGAAGACAGATGCTGGCATTATCCACTGGCAAATTTGATATTTGTCAAGTATAACCAGCAATATGTTTTTGAATCAAACCACTAGAGAGGAAAATAGGTACTTTTTCTACTGTAGAATGACATTCTTGCCACAGAAGACTACAGATATTTTCTGTGAAAAGTATCATTTAAAGCAGAACATTTTGTTGTCATGAAGTATGGTTAAGGCAAAACAAGGAAAACTTTCAACAGAACGTGCTCCAGTTAAGTGGAAAATCTTAAAATTAAAATTTCTATAGATCCAAAGATCACATGGTGCCATATTTTTGGGTGATAAAGCTGAGGTTGTGGAAGAACAACTGAGATCTAAGAGCTTCTTGGGCAGATTATCACAGATAAAATACTGTGTGATCTAGTGATAATCCTGGTTAATTAAATATAATTGTGATGAAGATTCACTAATTTTATTTATTTTTCTTTCTAGAGGAAATTTAGAGGTAAAATTTTAATTCCAAACTTTATTTATGTCCCAGTTTTCTGATGGACTATGCATATATACTCAGACAACACTCAAATATTACTTCTGTGCAGCAGCAGCTAAAATGGCTAAATTTAACTACAGCTATCAGATGTAGAGTCTATGTTTGACATAAGGTTTTTGTTTGTTTGTTTGTTTGTTTTTGTTTTGTTTTGTTTTGTTTTAAATAACTGTCTTTTCTTCCATGGAGTGAGCAACTCAGCAGCACGAACTGAACATTTATTCTATTTATGTACCAACCTAGCCCTCTCCCACACAAAACAGCTCTGTGGGATACAAGCATTTCTTTCTTTTATGGATTTCACGGAACAAAAACTCTTGAATTTGCTGCTTCTGTGCAGATCATCCTTCTAATTTATTGGTTCTACTACTCTGCTTATAATAGAAGTCCAAAATCTGCTCAATTTAGAGTGCTACTTATAATCTGACAGAATGGCTACTTTTAGAGTTAATTCATTCTGAATCTTACATTAACTATTAGTAGATCTCTGTCTGTTCATAGTAACAAAGAAACAACTTACATGCTGTGTTGCAAATCTGCATTTGACATGACTTTTTTTTAACTGCTTGGAAACCTATGAAACTCCATGTCTCAAACATAATCATGAAGTGTTCTTTTTTCTATAGTTTTATCCTTATTTTAAGCAAGAAACAAAATATAAATATAGGAAGATCTGTTTCAATAATTAATCAATTTCATCAATCAATTAAAAAAAAAAAAAAAAAAAAACAAAAAAAAATCTCAATTTGAATGTACATCTATTCTTTCTCCTACACTGAACTCATGTTTAAATACTTGGAAGTAATATTCTACAACTTTTCCAAAAAACATATATCAGAAGATGATAAACCCATAAAGTTTGATATCAGCTAACAGATGTGTAGCTTTTAACATTTTAGGTTTTATCAGGAATAAAGTTTTTAGCACACATCTTTGCCATGCTTCAATTAGTATACGGAGATGACCTCAGAACAGTCAACCTGTATTCATCTTGGAGGACGCTGGAATGTTTCTTCCAGTCACTGATGGGTATTTGACCCACAGGAACAGCTGGAGCTAGTGTGAAGTAAGATTTTGCAGCACATATGCGGTGGTCATCTGAGCTTTAGCACCAGCTTTATTTCTACAGATCTTGTATTGTATGACAACTTGCTAATGTATGTAGGTGAAGCTATCTGCACCCACATTTCTTCCAAATATATTAATTTGTGCACATAATACGAATGCTAACGAGGAAGGAAATTTTCAGCTTCAAATACTTCAGATCTGCATGATATGAAGGAAAATCTGAATTCTTCTAACTGAGTTATTTAAGACTTCTCAGATTTGAAATGTTCAGATAGAAAATAAGAACATTTATCAGATGTATAGACTAATCATGAATAAGCTGAAAGAGTGATACATCATGTTTATTACTATTCTTTTATTCTAAGGTGAGGGTTTCTGTTTTATTTTGTTTTGTTTTGTTTTTCCCCAGACAAAATATTCCTTTTATCCTATATGCCCCCTGCAACAACTGAAGAGATTTTTACAGAGTGGGAATTATTTTTTTTTCTGATATTCTTAATATTTCTGCATGTTTGTGGTGGTCTGGCCTATCAGTGTCATACTTTGCAAGATTTTAACAGAAACAGCCTTGTATTCTGGTGCTTCTTACAATGTTTTAACCATACATTTTAAGTGGGTTACTATTGAATACCAGTGATCTAAGGACCAAAATATTTATATATGTATGCATGTACGTTTCTATACAAATGCTTCTAAAATATACTACATGCATTGCAAATGAATTTCCCTTGAAAATAACTTGAAGAGTTTAAAATTCCATACATAAGACACAGGTAATAAAAGATTTGTTTACTCATATAAATGAGTGTTACTTCTTACTTCTATAAGATGAAAACATGGTGATATTTGGCTGATACTTTATGTAAACTCTAGATTCAAAGATTCAGGTATCATAACTGGAAGATAATGTTCTCTTAATCTTTATATGCTAAGATGCATATGAATAATCTTTTTATTTATTTTTCCCCTTCTGGGCTTTTTGCTTTGGAATTCTTCCAGTGAATCAGTTCTGTGAGCTTCAAGGAGGGAGAGACATATGACAACACTTTTTGTTTACTTTCTACAGTGTTCCAAATACATTATTTTATCCATGCATAATAGCAGATAAATTAGAATTCTTAAAAATGTGGGTGATTGCACCAGGTAAATTTTCATTGCTCTGCGGCTATATTTTTCTTTAAAATTCAGATATGCTTCTTTATTTTAAAGCCTAAAATGTTAATAAGTTGCAGTACGTCCTGGAAATTTAGATAGTCATGAATGTTAGATATGTACACATTTTTGAACACAAGGAAAACTTTAAGATGACCCTCAAGACCAACATCACTGATGAAGTTGTCTAGAATAGGTGCCAGAAAATCCACTTGTTCTCTCTTAAATTGTGAAGAATATGACCCTAAACCTGTATGCTTATAAAGTAGTATGAGATTCAGCACGAAGTAGAAAAGTTCTCAGTTTCAACTAAAATAACTATTTAAACATTCAACAGTAATAATTTTAGATCTATCCACCACGCTCCTCAATAATGAAACAGAAATAAAAGTTCATTGTTAAATAGAACAAAATGTGAAAAACATATCAAACACTGTTCCTTCAAATTGCAGACTTGTTCTTCTTATACTTTCTTTATACTAATATCACTTGACATTATTTCTCCCTTCTTCCAAAACCCATTGAATTCAATGAAATCAATGAAATTTGTTGATTTCAGTTTACTTGTTCTCTTTTTGGTGTTAGCTACATGTCACATTCTCTTGGGCAACAGGAGCAGAAGCATAATATATCAGAAAAAATCTGATTAGACTACAAGTTTAGTAATATTTATCAGGGAATAATCTATTAATATGGCACAAAGATAATTTGTTTTATAATCAGTACCACATGGTACAGACCTGTTCTCAGTTACAATCATCTCATTCCCCCTCCTACCTCCAATGTGTTAATGTGAGCAATTTATGAACACCATATCTTCATCCTCATGATGTGGCAACTCAGAAAACAGGGAGCAAAACTTTGAAAAATCAGACTATGAGCTTTTTGGAATTATTCCTCCAGTATTTTCTGAAATGAACTAGGTTGTTTCAAATTCCAATGTGGTAGAAAAACAAACTGTTACCTGAGTAAGAACCTATGATAAGAAATTGTTCTCTTGAGAAAATATAAATTTATCCGCTAAATTTATCAAACAAACAAACAAAAATAACAACTACAACAAAAACAGGCAAACAGAAAAAGCTGGCTACAGTCTAATAGTATACTTCTGCTTTTGAAAATAAGCAAATGAACACACATGCACAAAAGCCAACATGAAGCCCACAGGAAAAAATAAAATAAAATAAAATAAAATAAAATAAAATAAAATAAAATAAAATAAAATAAAATAAAATAAAATAAAATATCACACAATGTTCTCAAACCTAACATTTTGATTGCATGGAAGACTTATTCTAAGTAAAATGAACATCTTTCAATATTATGAAACATTTTAAGTATTCTCTTTTGGGAACATCGGCACTAATTACTTTCTGTGTGAAACTTTGTTCAGACTTTTGAAACTTACACTGTAATAACAAAGAAAGCCTGGGGACAACACTGAAATTAAAGTCTTTAAAATAAAATAGTTTAGCTGAGTATTCTCAAGCTTTCATGCCTCCACAAGATCTATCATATCAAAATGTCTCCAAACTGAATGAGAAGTTTTATATACAAAGGCTAGGTGGAAAGTATTGCCTACTATTTTATTGTGTTGGCCCATGGCATCAAAGTTGGATGCTGGTGGGATGGCAGAAGAGGTTGAAATGTAATATCACATTTTATTGTCGTGTGACAAATGGCAGTAGAGGGGCAGTCTTCACATCTGACATGAAAGTGCAGATGCAGCGAAGATGCGCCATCAAATTTCTCTGTGCAGAAAAAAAAATTGCACCCTTTGACATTAATGAATGCTTGCTAAACATTTATGGAGACCAAAGAGTAGTATGAGCACAGTGAAGTGGCAGGTTGTGTATTTTAGCAGTAGCAATATTCATGTGAAAGAAAAGCCACGTTTCAGAAATCCATGTAGAATTAATGAGCATGACATGTGGGCTTTTGTTCATTCCTGGTTAAAATACAGAGTTAATGTCAGTGACTATGTTGAATAATAGAATTTTGTAGCTGAGAATTTGAGTTTTGTTATTATGCTCTTTGTATCTGTTATAGTTTCAATGGCAACAAATAGGAGTCATTACCTCCAGAGAGACCTATGTGTATACTAGGCTCAAATGTAAGAGATTATTCAACAAAGATATTACAAAAACACTTTCCTAATGGGTACTGAAAATCCTTTAAAAAAAAAAGAAAAGAAAGAAAGAAAAAAAAAAATAGAAAGAAAGGAAGGAAATAACAATGTACTGGTTTTTCTCTATTGCTATTACATATAAATTCATAACATACTATTAAATTTGAAAACTAAACAAATAGCAACAACAAGAAATCCACAAGCAGTAAGACATGTTTTGCTACTGAAATATCAGGAAAGAAAACATAAATAAATAAATAAATAAATGTCCTGATTTTTAAGAGAACAAAAATATCAGAAAATACTACAGAAGACAGAGAATTATAAAAATTTGAGTATTTTTATTAAGACATGCTGATCTAATTTGCAAATATCAACAAACTAAAGAGAAAATACAGAAATTAACTTAGTTAAGATAAAAAAAAAAAAAAAAAAGTGCCAGACTAATTTAAAAAAAAAAAAAAAAAAAATCGGCTTTCCTATCTTGATATATGAAACAAAAATGTGCAGATTAATGCCAAAATATATATTTAATATAAAATATATAAATGGTTATACATGACTCCCAATACAACTGTGAGGAATTGATTTTTGTCATCAAATTAACCAAGAGAAAAATCAACACTTGATTAGATTTTTCTGTCTATTGCATTTCATATATAGAAATATATTAATGGTAGTGGAAAAAGTCTGTCATTTCACATGACATCTCATAATTGCTGTTGGGAATACATCAATCAGAATTAAAGAGTTGATATAATTCTGAAATTGATGTGTGCTTTTTGGAGTCTGTTTAGACTGATTAGAGCTAAGTCACTCAGAATACTAAGATATGATAGCTTTTGAAACATAACCATCTTCCTGGAGATCTTAAAAACATCAAGAAAAAGATGTGTTTTCTGTAAGGCATGACTGAAGAGCCAAAATTCCTGACTTGTGAGTATAAGGGATGTATTTTACAATGTTCTGTTATTACAGTGTAGTGAAAATTGCCTTATTCTTTGTAATATTTAGTTTAATACAAGAAGTATTTGGCATATAATTGCCAAGTCATAATTGTAAGTTTTGATCTCTGCTTCTTTCAGGAGTTAATGCTTCAGGCAGCTTACTTAAGGAATGCTTCTATGTCACTACATTTTCTTGTCTTACAAAGATGGAGAGCTGTGAAGTCGTAAGTTATTTGTGTTCTGACCCAATACTACATACAATACAAATAAAAAGACCTCCAGAAGAAGGACTAATGATTTCAAGTAGAACTTGAATTCCAAATAAAGTGATTTATTTTTTAAAGATGAGATGAGCTTGCTCCAAGCCACTTTCTAGCAAATTAGTTTGTCTGGATTTCACAACATCTGAACTTCCCTGAAGATTTGCTCCTGTACAGCACTACATCTTGTATTCACTTCAAATGCCATCTTCATCATGAATTACCAATCAATATCTGCTGAGCTGATGTGGACCTTTTTTCCTTAGAATGTGACAGCATCTCCCTTTGAAACATATCATTACTGAATTAAAAGCAGATATTGCCAGTAGCTATGGGAAGATCACCTCCAGATGTGATTATAAATGGTCTTTAAATGTTGGCTTTACTAATCTTAATCAGCTTATACTAGTGAAAAATTTATGCTCTCTTCCTACACCCACACAGGATCTGTCAAGATAAATAAATACATAAATAAATAAAATAAAATTGAGGCTGTACTTTAGAAATCACAGAAAATAAGCAACAAAAATGTTCAGTGGTGGGCATCAAAATTAACTTTTGATGAAATAACCCTTTGAACTAATTGAAGAGAATAAATTTTCAGATACGATACTCCTAAGCAGCATAAAAGCAGGTCTAGTTACTAGAATGTCAAATAAATTTATTTACTTTCCCAGCTATTTATTTTCCTGTTCTGCAACATGTAGATGAAAATAGCGTCAAGAATGTTATTATTCTGAAGCAGAAAAATTCTTATTGCTCTATGTATTAAACAAACATACAAGCAAATAAAACCAACATATCTGGAAGTCCCCCCAGGGCCTAAAAGAGGAGAAAGATGGGTTTGGGCTGTAGTGGGCACAGGCATGTCCTGATTAACAATGTCTTGAGCAGATGGCCAGGCTGCAGGAAGTAATCATCAGGCTGAGAGGCATGTGAAAATCAAGGAGGGAGGCAGATAGATAGGAGGGGGCCTGACTTATGCTGTCTGAAAGTCCACTCTTAAGTCCCTGCCTGAGGAAGAAGTTTAACCAGCTTCTGACCTGAAGGATAAAAGACATGACAACACATAAGATGAAGGGGAATGGACCCTCATCTCTCCTTGTTGTAGAAGGAGGTGTCTTTTCTCTACTTCCACAGTCCCTCTGAGCAACAGGTGGAAGAAATGGGCTAGAAACAAAAGAATGTCTGAATACCAATCAGAGCCTGGGAAGTAGCAAGCATACTGAGCAGAGCCAACTGCAGAATTGTATTAAAACTAATGACACTAGAAAAGGGCAAATGGCAATAGCAGATTCCTTGCTGGGAGACTCTGAGGCTCCACTTGCTGCCCAGATAACCTCTCCAGAGAGGTTTGCTGTCTTCTGGGGTCATATGTCAGAGACACTAAGAAGACTCTACCACATCTGATAAAACAAAATGACTACTACCACCTTATTGTCATTCAAGTAGGTTCTCAGAATACTGCAACAAGGAAATCACAGAATCACAGAATCACAGAATCACAGAATTATAGGGGTTGGAAGGGACCTCTAGAGATCATCGAGTCCAACCCCCCTGCCAAAGCAGGCTCCCTACACCACGTTGCACAGGTAGGCGTCCAGGCGGGTCTTGAATATCTCCAGAGAAGGAGACTCCACCACCTCCCTGGGCAGCCCGTTCCAGTGCTCCGTCACCCTCACCGTAAAGAAGTTCTTGCACACATTCGTGTGGAACTTCCTATGCTGAAGTTTCAGCCCATTTCCCCTAGTCCTGTCCCCACGCACTACTGAAAACCGACCAGCCTTGCCACTATGGCTCCCACACTTCAGGTATTTATAAACCTGGATCAAGTCCCCTCTCAGCCTTCTTTTCTCAAGGCTAAACAGACCCAGTTCCCTAAGTCTCTCCTCATAGGGGAGATGGTCCAGGCCCTTCACCATCTTTGTGGCCCTCCGCTGGACTCTTTCCAAGAGATCCCTGTCTTTTTTGTACTGGGGAGCCCAGAACTGGACACAGTATTCCAGATGAGGCCTTACCAGGGCAGAGTAGAGGGGGAGGATCACCTCCCTTGACCTGCTGGCCACGGTCTTTTTAATGCACCCCAGAATGCCATTGGCCTTTTTGGCTACAAGGGCACACTGCTGGCTCATGGCCAACCTGTCGTCCACCAGGACGCTCAGGTCTCTCTCAGCAGAGCTCCTCTCCAGCAGGTCTTCCCCCAACCTGTACTGGTGTATGCAATTATTTCTACCTAGATGCAAGACTCTACACTTGTTTTTGTTAAACCTCATCCGGTTTCTTACTGCCCAGCTCTCCAGCCTGTCCAGGTCTCTCGGAATGGCCGCACAGCCTTCAGGTGTGTCAGCCAATCCTCCCAGCTTTGTGTCATCAGCAAACTTGCTGAGGGTGGTCACTATCCCCTCATCAAGGTCGTTGATGAAGATGTTGAACAAGACTGGACCCAGCACAGACCCCTGGGGAACACCGCTAGTCACAGGCCTCCAGCCAGACACCGCACCGCCAACGACAACCCTCTGCACTCTGCCAGTCAGCCAATTCTCGATCCACTTCACCGTCCACTCATCTATCCCATACTTCCTCAGCTTTGTTATAAGGATGTCATGGGGGACAGTATCAAAAGCCTTACTGAAATCAAGGTAGACTACATCTACCGCTCTCCCCCCATCCACCCAGCGAGTGACATCTTCATAAAAGGCCACCAGGTTAGTCGAGCACGACCTCCCCTTGGTGAACCCATGCTGAGTACTCCTGATAACCTCCTTTTCTCCCAGTTGTCTGGGAGAAAGTTCTGGGAGAAAGTTCTCCCAGTTGTCTGTTTATGAGCTCCTATTAATAAGCATAGCTGTCAGTCTTTACTGACTCAAACTTCCACTAAGCCTATAGCTAAAACTTCAATACTGCGGAAAAGTTCTGCTTGTATCAATACTGTGGAAGACTGTTTTTACTGTTACAATTTCTTTTCCAAATCTTTGAAGGAGTATAGTTTATGGTAAAGAGTGTTTTGAAGACTTCAGCAAAAGAACACATTCAAAAGTAAAGCCAAAACCTCTTTCAAATAACTCATATGCTGTTTAAAAATAAATAAATAAAATAAGATAAAATAAAATAAACTTTTCTTTTCCATTAAAAGTAAGCCTAAATTTTTCAATTTTCTGGTCCAACTCTCTTTGGTTTCTGCCAGTCCTAACTATATTCCAGTGAATTTTGTCTGCATACCCATCTTAAAATAATTTGAACTTATAGAATGTATGCAGTATAATATTTACACTAGGAATATATAGAATATTTCTATATATTTAGTATGATGCATATATACCTTTTTAAATATAGACATATTTAATATCTACGTCCCATGCAACTCATGAGCCACGCAGATGGAAAACAGGAAGGACCAAATGCATTTTCTATTAATTCTGAAAGGCTAAAGCCATAGAAACTTTCTTCCCACAAATATATGTATGGATATTATTTGGAAAATATTGGTTTATCCCCCCCTTACTGGTACAGTATTACGAGCATGAACACAGCTAGCACTGTGTAAGCATCAGCTCATGCTCAGTGAAAACTCAAAGAATAAATCCCTGAGAGGAAACAGGCATCTTTTCCAAACCCGATGTTTTTATCTCCAACACTTTCTACTTTAACAAGCCCAGCATCTCTAATAGTCAGCAGGGGCACCAACCAAGCAAAGTATTTTGCACTAATTACAAAATCACAGAATTATAGGGGTTAGAAGGGTCCTCAAGAGATCACTGAGTCCAACCCCTCTGCTACAGAAGATTGCCTACTGTAGGCTACACAGGAAAGAAACCAGGTTGATTCTGAATGTCTAAAGAGGAGAATTCACAATCTCTCTGAGCAGATTGTTCCATTAGTCTGTCACTCTCAAAGTGAAAAAATTCTTCCCCATGTTTGTAGGGAAATTCCTGTGTTCCAGCTGTTATCTTTTGCACCTTGTCCTATGCACTCTCAGCTTTTATTCGTAACAGAGATACTCCAGGCCCCACAACATCTTTGTAGCCTTCCACTGCCCTCACAGACTTTCTTTAACTGAGGAGATCAAAATTAGAAATAGAACTCTAGCTGTGGCCTCAGCAGGGGAGATTAGAGGGGGAATATCATGTATCTTGAACTGCTGTCCATGAACTTTTTAATGCACTCATGCTTCCCACTGGTGTTTTCTACCACAAGAGCAAACTGCTGGTTCATAGTTGTCTTGTTGTACACCAAAAAACCCAGGTCCTTCTCCACAGAGTTCCTTCCCAACAGGTCATCTGCTGACATGTACTAATGCATGTAGGCTTTTTCCTTAGTTGTAGGACTACACTTAACTCTTTTTTAACCTGAGCAGGTTCCTCTCTGCACAATTCTCAGCCTGTCCATGATTCTCTGGATGGTAGCACAGCCTTTTGGTGAATCAAAACTTCTCCCCCCTGCTTCCTATCATCAGCGAAGTTGCCAACTTTCTCTCACTTTACTTAGAGCAAAAGCTTATAATGTCATTTGGATGGACTTGTGGATTTAGCTTTTAGATTTAGCTGTATTGATTAAAAGAGGTAGTATAGTATTTTCTGGAATGTGTAATTTGGTCTGTTTTCAGCTCAGAGCAACATCTAGTTACTGAGATTTACTCCTGTGAGTTACAGCAACAAAAAGGAACAGCAACTATAAAACATTAAAATCAATTTCCATTCTAGAAATCAGAACTATCATAAGAGCAAACTAACTGGATTAAAGCAAATATTTGAATAGAATAGATTAATATTATAGAATAATACTTTGAACGTACTGTAATCAGAAATAAGTATTAAGGAAGATAGGAGGAAATACAGAGCAATAATTTCTGGTAATTATCTGCACAGCAGTAGTTTCCAGATCAGCAGTGGCTCTTGAATTAGAGCTGATATCACCCTCCAGAACTTTACTGGATAGGTTTTTTTTCCATTATGTCTAGCTGGTCTTGAGGTCATATAAACATGTAGTTTCTACTGTTCCTTATTAGAGAGTCAGAACTGTATGGAGTAATGCTGCTCTTTGTTCCTTTGAACCAACAATTTGCTATTTCCTGTTCCTTATTCACTCTCTACCACAGTACCTAAAATTTTACAGACTGTTTTGCTAGGTCCTAAAATACTTACCTCTGCACTGAGTGTTTATGTTATTTAAAAGTTTACCACATTCAAGCTACAAATACTTGTTGCCTTTTATCCTCTTTCATTACTTCCATCTCTTGTTTGGTTAAGGCTGCCATCCCATCTCATATCCTTGTTTAGATCTGCACAATGACTGCCCCCCCCATTATGAAGATGGGTCAAGAATTTAAACCTTTTTTTTTTATCACCTGAGCATATACCACTTGTATTTCCTCTGTACACTGACTCATCTGATGGGCCTCACTGTGTCCGTGAAGAGAAACTTTTCACAAAATATAAATCTGTTGTTTTGGTTATTTTTGCTTGTTTTTTTGTTCAAATATCATTTATTTACATGTCCAGTACTTAATGATTTTTTTAATGCCTTCCACCAGTTTCCCCCAATGGCAGATGTGTTCATGAAACCATGTCTACAGGGAGGAACAAAGGAAAACAAATGTTGCATTACTGTGAAGGAAAAGAAAAAGGGGACTATATTCATTCTGTTTTTGGAATGTAATCAGCTGCAGTTCTGCAGTTTATTTCAAATCTAAGAAATGTTGTGATATTTTAAGCTTCAAGATTAAAATGTTCCAGACAACTACAGACTAAAAAGTTTAACTTGGGTAAAAGACACAGGCCTTATTAAAGGGATACAGTACAACCCTCAAGACGTGAAACAACTAAAAGTATAGGGAACATAAATCAATCAAATTATTTTTCAAGAAAAGATTGTTTTCATTTTGATTTTTTGTTTATTTTTGCTTTATTTTAGTTTTAGACATCTGTAAAAAGCATATTGTCACAGCAAAGACACTATAAAAATAAATGAGCAACTTCCATTATAGAAAGAAGTCATGTGTGCTCAATGAATGTACAAAAAGAGATTGAAAAGTGACATTGTCACACCACAGTGCTGACATTACCTTTCCACCGCTACTATTTCTCTTGCACTCTATTTTAAATTTTCCTCTATAACACATGATCTGCTACACAATTGCTTACACAACATACTAATACAAGACCTTGTAGTTCATTAGCAGCACACTCCCTCCTAGTTTTCACTTTTGGAATAAACGTAAATTTTTAAAGACTGTAGTTTTCTATACTAATGCAGATTTCCCAGGCTCAGCAAAGTGGTAAATGGATTTAGAACAGTGACCCATTACAAAAATAAGCCATTAAAATTAATCAAATGATCCATTATGGCTTTAGCTGTTAAGAGCAATTAAATATTCTTGATTACTAAAATAACTGAAACTAATAATATTCATCACTACAAAGGTCAAAAAAAATATTGACATTACATTTGGAGTTTGTTTTAACCATGACAGACACTAGCAAATAATTCAAAGACTTTAATTTTCTGAAGTGATAAGCTCCAGTGCAGATGTATTCTGCAGAAGTGAGGGATTGCAGTGTGCTGGGAGTGGTCTTGAAATCAAGGAGACTCCAGAGTAAGGAGGTTCCCACCCAGAGCTGCCAGGAGCACTCAGCCCTTGTGACAGAAGCTGAGGAAGCATGGACAGGGCTAGAAGCAGTGGTATAAACATCCTCACATATACAAAGGCAGCTCCTAAGAAAGGCAAGCAACCAGTAGTGTGGTGATCAGGACAGGCAAAAAAGGCATGGAGGATCACTAGGACGTGATGCGGCACATCATGCTTGGCAGTCTGCTCTCTCCTTTTCTGGGAGCAGTAGGGAGCTGCAGGTACTGAGACAAACACAGTGACCACATGCCATGGTATTTGGTCTGAGATGGAAACCCAGACTGAGTGGCCACCACTAATCTGAGTTTACACATGAATCCAGACAGAGCTTCTAAGGAGCAGCAGAGCTGTCCAGACCTTCAGCTGTGTGGAACTCCAGAATCTAGACATCCTCCAAGAGCCTGCGAACAGGAAGGTTGTCATGTATGCAACCATGCCCAGCTCAGTGAAATTTTCAAGAACTGGCCAGACTTCCTGAGTAAATCACCAGACTATGCATGGTATTGAGCAATGACAAAGACATACCAACAGCTATATCTTAATCCCTGCAAGGGGAAGTAGCTAAGCTAGCTTCTAGCCTTGAGGAGACAGAGGGAAACTAAACCCTCCTCTCTGCCTGGAGCAGAAGAATTATCACTCTTGCCCCTGAAGTGACCTCAAGCAACACATATGAGGCTTGGCCATTGAAAAGAGGAGGGGACATGACTAACATTTCAGACTCAGGAAAGAACAGTGTTAGGTTGGTCCAACCAAGGACCAAATCAGAACCAGTGTCACCAAATAAAGATGAAGGATGTTAATAATTAGGGGTTTCTTGCTCAGAGGCAATGAGACACCCATTTGCCACCCAGATAATTTCTTTGGGGTGGCTTGCTGAAAACTGGAATGCTCTGTTCAAGGCTACAAGCCTCAAGGGCAAGATTGGCAGATGAGTAGCCATCTACATCAAGAAGTGGATAGACTGTGAAGACCTGCTTTTAAAACAGCCATGATCATCTTCAGAGCTTGTGGACTAACAATAGGTACCAGACCAGTAAATGACTCCTGATAGTAGGAGTTTACTATAGACTTCCTGTTCAAAGTGAGCCTGTTGAAGAGGCCTTCTTTCTTCAGCTACAAGATACATTACACTCATAGGCTCTCATCCTGATGGGGACTTTCAGCCAACCACATGTGCAATGAGAATGGGCTGAAAGCAATCCAGTAGACCCCTGGAAGGGGAATGTCCCCATTGAGGACACTTCCTGGTCCAGCAAATTAATAAACTAACCAGAAGTAAAGCAAGTCTGGAACTGACGCTCAACAGTGTTGTCATGGTTTTGTAATTTTTGCTATTGATATTCCACATCATAACAACACATGGAGCACAGAGAAGAACTACACGTCCCAGAGGACCTCACAGTCAGAGAGAGAAATACATCATGAAAGTGACACTCTCTCACTGCCTGGCAGCAGGTATGGGTGTGCTTCCAAGCCGTGGCACCTTCCATTTCAAAGTAGGCTACTCAGTCTTTAGAATACCTCTCTCTTTTTCTTATTTTACTTGATTTATTAGCCTCAATTTCATTTAGATTGTATTATACTGTGTTATCTTGCATTCCGATATCATGGTTAATAAAATAAATTTTCCTCCTTAGATCATTGCTGGTGCTCTGTTTGTTTCCTTGAGCCCAGCTCCCATCTCCTTACCCCTTTCCCTTTTCTTTTCTTTTAACTAACGTTAAAATCTTATGCTTCTGCCCATATTCTCCACCAAAAAACTGTCATGGAGTTATCTAGATCAATCTATGTCTGTGACAGGGGGAAGGGGGACACTAGGCCCATGCCCCCCCGCAGCCCCCGACAAATGGGAAGGGAAAAAGGGTAGGGAGATGAGAGAGAGAGTGTCCAAAAACTGAAGGCCTTACTCTAATGCTGAAGGCAAGCTGACTAGGGAGCACACATGCTGCAGAGACAAACAAAGGGAAAAAGGAAAAGGACACCTCATGAGATGTAAACAGTTTTATCTTTTCCTCTAAATAGAAAAAAAAAATAAACAGAACAGTGAACGGTCTTCCAGAATATGTAGTAGATCTTCTGTTCTGAGACAGGTATGCCTGGGAATCATTGACAGCCCACAGAACTGGAGCACTGACTCTTAAACTCCCAGAGCACTATATGACGGTATCATGTGGAATACCGATAACAAAAGCCATAAAATCGTGACAGCAAGAGAGATGATTGCTCCGCTCTGCTCTGCCCTCATGAAGTCCTACCTTGAATACTGCAACCAGGCCTGAGGCTCCTAGCACAAGAAGTTTGTGCAGCTTTTGGTGTGAGTCCAGAGAAGGTCCACAGGGATGGTTGAAGGGCTGGAGAACCTCTCTTTTGAAGACAGGCTGAGGAACTTGTCTTATTCAGCCTAGAGAAGAGAAGGCTCTGGGGAGACTTCTTTACAGCCTTCCAGTACTTCAAAAGAGTACTTAAAAAAGTACTTAAAAACAGAAGGGAGAACAACTTTCTGTGGGGTCAGCCATTGACAGGACAAGGAAAATGGTTTTAAATTTAAAGGAGATATATATTAGATGTTAGAACTTTTTGCTCAGGGATTGGAAAGGCACTGACACAGGCTTCCCAAAGAAGCTGTGAATATCCCATTCCTGGAGGCATTCAAGGCCAGATCAGAAGAGACACTGTGCAGTCTGATCTGCCAGAATATTGTTCCAGCAGCAGACATGTTGGAACAAGGTGACCTTTGAGGTTCCCTCCAACCCAAATTATTCCATGATTCTATGACTCTATGATTCTATGATATCACATTTTCATAAGGTTGCTATTGATTTCTAAAGCAATATTAAATTAAATATGAACATGTGTAACATCCTCCTACAAAAAGATAGCCTGTCAGAAGTGTTACTTCTAAGGGCTGTAGAACTAACAACTCTGTTTATTCACTCTTGAGTGAAGACAATGAATAATATTCAATCTTCTTTCCATTCAAAAGTAAGATTGGTTTACATTCCTTTTAAATTGACTGTTACAAACTATTTCATATATTAAATTTTCTGATACAGTTTAGTCATGCTCCTGGGATGATCATGGGAGAATGCACAGAGTGAGGAAAGGATTTTGGCCTGTAAAGGAAACTTATTTCCAGTGACAGGACTCTGGTTAGAATGAGATAAACAAGATAGGAAAAAGAAGTCACCATTCTACAAATGAATATGCCATCCATTCAAATTTTGTGTGAAAATGTAGATATTTGATTGTAGATGCAAGATGGATGCTGTTTTTCAGTACACTCAGATAATCTAGAGAGGTCCTAGACAAACAGAAGCTGACAAATAATAAAAAATAAGAAAGAAAACTCTGGTAATTATAGGCCTGACTGTGTCTTTTTGATATCTGGTAAGATGATGGAGATTGTTCTGGAAGTTACTGAATAATAATTAATAAAAACAAAACAGTAAATGGTCATAGCCAACATGGTTTCACAACGATTAAGTCCTGTTAACCAAATTTTTTCTTTATTACAAAATTACCCACCCATGTGACCAAGGGAAGTCAGCTGATGTAAAGTGTTTGGAACTCAGTATTTTTGAAAATTTGTCAGAGTGTCCCTCTGGACAAAATGTTCATCACAGAGCTAAAAAAGCATAGTGCAATGGGTGAGCTGTTGGAGTACAGGCTCAGAACATTCCTCCTATTTTAATATGTTAGCCCATGATATCAGAAGCAAGTGTTGGTGGTATGAGAGTAGAGGCTGAACATTCCCACTGATGCACTTTGTTGCTATGTGGTAGGTGAAAACAGAAAGGCAGTCTGACAGAATGGTGTCTGACACGGAATTGCATATGAAGCAAATGTGTGTCACTGAATTCCTCCATGCAGAAAAAATGGCATCCAACTACATTCATCAGCATTTGTGACCAAAGAGTGGATGTGAGCACAGTAAGGAGATGTGCAGTGCATTTCAACAGTGGCAACAATGACAGTGGGTTACCTCTGCTGGTTCAAGTTTTTACAAGTGCGATACGTGGGCTCTTGTTTACTGCTGGTGAAAATGCATAGCTAACAGTGGTTGAGAAATAGTGTTTTGTAGCTGAGAATTTGCTCTACCAAATAATGCTCCTGTGCTCTTTTGTACCTATTGCAGTAAATAGGAAGCATTACTTTTTGAGCAAGAGAAGAAACGATAGAGAGTAGCTCCATGGAAATGAATCTGGGAGTTCTGCCTGATGACAAGCTGAATCTAAGCTAGCAGTGTGTTCCGGCAGCCCAAAGTACATATCTTGGGCTTCATCAGACCCAGCACTGCCACAGGGCAAGGAAAGGTGTGTGTGGTCTCACCTAAAGTAGTGAATGCAGGTTTGGTTGCCATAATATAAAAAGGACTTAAAGTTACTAGAAAGCATTCAAAGGAGGACTGTGAAGATGGTGAGGAGTTTAGAAGGCAAGACTTTTAGAAATAAAGCTATGGTCCCTTGACTTTTCAGCCCAGAGAAGAGGGTGATGTTCTAGCTCTAGATCAGGCTCCACAAAGATCCATCATGTGTGGCCTTGAATACTTCCTAGAATATGGCACCCATAGCTTCCCTCAGCAATTTTCCTATTGTCCCACTACTCTCATAGTGAAGACTTTCTTACTTACTTCTATTCTAAATGTACCTTCTTTCAGCCTTAAACCACTACTTTTCATTTTATCACTGTGAGCTCAGATTTCTCCCAATTTATTCTTATGAGCTCCCTGTTAGAAATGAAAGGCTGCAATAAGATCTCCCTGGAGACTTTTCTTCTCCAGAATAAAGCACTCCAGCTCTTCCAGGCTTTCTTTGAAGAAGTGCTCCAGTTCTCTGATCATATTTGTGGCCCTCCTCTGGGTTCACTATAATAGGCCCACATCTTTCTTGTGCTGGGGCCTCAGGACTGAACACACATTTTCACTCACAATCGTGGAATAAAAGAGAAGAATCAGCTCCTTCAACCATCTACTCATGTTTTTTGACAAAACCTGGAATAAAATTGGCTTTCTGAGCTACAGTTTTACACTAACATATCATGTCTTTTTTTCATCCAGCAGTATCAGTAAGCACTTCTCTGCAGGGCTTCTCTCAGTCTTTTCATCACCCACTATGTACTTATGTTTGGGATTGCCTCAACCCAGGTGCAACTCCATCTGGCCTGCTGAGCTTCATTAGGTTCATATGGGTCCAATTCTCAGGACTTTTCAGGTCCTTCTAAAAGGCTTCTTTCCCTTCTATTGTGCTACCTGCAACACTCAGCTTGGTATCATTCACAAACTTGCTGAAGGTGACAAAATTAGGCACCTTTTTGGGCATGAGGTCACAGTGCATACCAGTTCTGCTGTTTAGCATTTGGGAACCTAACACTGAAGTTGGTATCTGCCCACTTCTACTTGGTAGTCTTTTGCAAGAGTTGAAATTTAGAGGTAGGTGGATGCCAAACTTAGGGCTATTTTTAGACAGATTTGCTATGGAAACAAGGATTAGATGATCACACTCCCTACATTTCTCCCCTTTTCTCATATCAAACCAGCTACACAGATATAGAAGAGAGGGAAATCTCAAAGCTATAACACTCATAAAAAGCTCCTGAAAAAGAGGCCCAGGTGGAAGAGGACTCACTGAATAAAGGGATGTTGCTGGAGTCTGACTCTATAATACAATACCCAGAGTATCTGAAAGGGAGGGAAACAATCTATTGAATAGCTTCAGACACAAGAAAGGATTTAAATGAAGCTTGAACCTCATTTGCTGCTTAAGACGATTGACATCAACCAACTACAAAGTTGTCATGGGTTAACTTAAAATCTACCTGCACCCATGACAGGGGAATAGACGGCCTGCAGGGCCGCTATCCCAAAAGGAAAAGGGAAAAAGGGAAAAGGAAAATAAATACAGCGGCAACGATCTAAGGAGGCACACTTATTTACTAAATACTATATCGGAATACAGAATAACACAATATAATACAATATAATTGGAATTAAGGCTAATGAATCAAGTAAAATAAGAGAGAGTGAGTCCCGAAACCGAGAGGCCTACTGTAACTCTAGGCAAAATGGCTGGAACGCTCCCACACGGCTCCTCCCTGGCTGGCAAGGTCCAAGAGAGCGAGTCCAGCACTGAAGTGTGAGATTATATAGAGTCCGTGTCATATGACTGACCGTGATGTTCTCTGGGACATTCAGTCTTCTGTTGTGAGCAGCACATTCGTCAAAATTATCCATGCTTTATCATGATGTTATGATGTGGAATACTGATAGCAAAATTACAAAATTGCAAAACCGTGACAAAAGTGTAAGCCCATGGTAAATCAAGTTTGATTTATTCCAGTGTTCCCAAATACACACAATAGCTTAAATGATTTCACCAGGTGGAGAAAAAGGTTGCTCTAGCAGCTTGCCAAACAGAATATTTTTGTTTGTAGTTCCAAGTATAGAGAAATACAACAATTAATGTTGTTTATGTTTTTGTTTTTTGTGTGTTTTATCAACACACAAAGCACAGCTAAGACTGACTAAAATCAGAGTGAGGTTCTATTGAATAAATGCTTAGAGTTGCAAAATGCAGTAGTAGAACTATTTTAGATACATCTGTGAGGACTATAAATAAATTATTCTATTTTAAGAAAGTTGTTCTGCATTTCTATAAGAATGGACTTTTAATCATAAGAGGCAGACTTGCCACATCTAGAAAGTCAAACAGATGAAAATGATTGTACTATTTGTGGGTTGTTTTTTGTTGTTTTTTTTGTTTGTTTGTTTGTTTGTTTGTTTGTTTTGTTTTGGTGTGGTTTTTTGAAAATATTGTATTTCCCTTCTTTCTTTCTTGCTCTTTCCCATCTCCCCTAGACAGATTAGACCACCTGCCTACAGAGTAAGTGAAATGAAGCATAGATGATTTGTTGCCTGCTTTGCAGGCTCTTGCCTGCAGCTGCTGGGTGCACAACAGTCCTGTGACCCAGGAGCAGTTTTCAGGAGTCAGGACCTGATTTTGAGCATTCTTGTCTTGGTGCACTACTTTACCTGGAGGTGGCTATTGTATTTGCAGTCTCTTGTGGCTCCACAGGGACAACATAAGTACCTCATGGTAATTGTTTCTCCACTGTCCACCCTCAGGTTGCCACATAGGTTGTGCTCTGTCTCTAATTCCTCTCTTAACAAGAGAGACAAGATCTCTCTTTATGTTCTGCTGGAAGAGGCACACAGGAGGATATCTGGAGTCTTCTTTCACCAGCTGCATTCTCATAGCCAATGTTTGCCATCTGCCTAGGAAAAAAAAATAAAATAAAAAAATTCTTGTACATTGTATTTGAGAAGACCTGCAAAGATAACCCCAGCTGAAGGGCTCACCATGTTTTCCAAGATGAAGCAGGCCCTGACAAAAGGTGTATAACTGACAGATCTGTTAATAATGAGCAGGATCATTCCTATTTAGCACCTGTTTTCTGCTTAAATGGAAATACATAATGAGGAGTGTTCTTGTTTGTTTTGTGAATCAAAAAGGAAATTGGAAAGTAAATTTAAATAAAGGTGGATTAAGTATTTTTAATAAACTTTTTAAGAACTTTTACCTACTCAGATTCTGATTAGTAGAAATCTGAGTTTAGTTTCCAGCTCATCAATAAAAATAGTGACTTTACATAAAGAAAAAAAAAGATCAGTAATGAAAAGCACAATGTCTCCAAGGCAGTACTTATTTCATAATAGAACATGACTGCATTTGAAGAGAATTAAGTGAAGATGAAGTGGATTCTTTAAGATAGTATTATTTTCTCATAACATTAATCACAGTGTAAATGTGCAGTAGGATACTTAGTCTTTGAAAGGACCTTGGCCAACATCGTTTGCGGGTATTAGGGATTTTTGAACCTTATTACTGATTTTTTTAAAACAGCATGAATAGAAACTGAAAGATTTTACTTCCTATCACAAGTACTACAGGTTTTAATCTGAAACTTCTTTTCCACATTTCTTTTGAAAAGAAGGTGAAACCTACTCCACAGAAAACAGAGTCAAAAAAATTTGTATATACATAAATGTACACAATTTAGTATATTTTAAGTACATCTAATGCAACTGTGTTTTTCTCAAAAAAATTTATAGAAACACTGCAGTAATTACCTTCAGGAGCTGGATTTTTTTCTCCAGCTGCAAGAATGACCTCTAATGCAACGTATGCTCAGTGAAGTAATAAATCTGCATTCAGTTCTGTCCTCATACCAACAAAATAAACCTTGGCACATCATTTTGTTTCTTCTCTAGTTCAATATTTTCCCTGGAGGAAACCTCTAATAGTCCCCTGCTTTAACAGGGCTATCTACAGGTTTTTGCAAAGGAACTTTATCAAAAGTTATATGTTCTCCTCTGAAACAACTCTGAAAGACTCCAAATAAAGTAAACCTTAGCAGTGTTTTTGTGTACTGAAAAAAAACAGCCACCACCACCACCACCACCACCAAAAAACAGAAAAGCAAACCTGCAGCTTATTTTATTCTCAAAATAAACAGAAACAATATACAAGACTTTTTAAAACTCATATTCTATTAATAACAAATCATTTTATTAAGCTGTAAATTCTACAGGTCATTTCAAAGGTTAAATAGTTTTGAGTTTTCTACCAGTGGGCTGTACAATTTCTTAAACCATGGATACATTAGAAATAATGCACAATGTTCATCATAAGCAAAGTTTCAGGCAGTAAATTTTATTGTGAGATTTTACATCATTGCTCAACCACAAAAAAAAAAAAAAAAAAAAAAAAAAGAAAAAAAAAAAAGAAAAAAAAAAAAAAGATGGAGACTAAAAGAACCACAGTAATGGATGAGGAGAACAAAGAATTTCTGGTTTTCATTAAACACGTTCAGGGAAAGTATTTTAAAGTTACTTTGCTTCTTTGTTGAAAAGTATTAGGATTTAAGCTGCCTTATGTTTGACATTAAAAAGTTCAAGGTTTCAAAACTACTACATAGTAGTACATACATTACTACATATTGCATTACATTTTCCCAACTATTTCTATGTCTGAACTTAAAAAGAATGAAAAAAACAAAACAAAACAAAACAGAAAACTAAAATGAAATAACAACAACAACAACAACAAAAAATGCATCTGAGAACAAAAAAGATGTTTCTTTCATTTAAATATCATTTTGTTCAAAACAGTCAATACCTTGAGTATGGAAAAAGGGCTGAAAAGCCTCTAAGCATAATGGTGTGGACATATGCCAGCATATGATACATGATACATTTCTTGATTCATGGTGGATCTTGGAGGGGGAATAGTAAAACTGCTACCTTGGACTTCCGGAGGGCGGACTTTGATTCGTTCAAGAGACTAGTAGGGGGAGTCCCCTGGCATTCAGTCTTAGCGAACAAAGGGGTCCAAGAGAGCTGGTTGCTTCAAGAAGGAAGTCTTAAGGGCGCAGGAGCAGGCGGTCCCCCTGTGCCGCAAAATGAGCCTGCAGGGAAGAAGACCAGCGTAGATGAATAGGGAGCTATTCTTGAGGCTCCGGGAGAAAAAGAGAATCTACCGCCTGTGGAAGGAGGGATGGGTAACTGAGAATGAATTCAAGGATGTCGTTAGGATGTGTAGAGGTAAAATCAGGAAGGTAAAAGCCCAGCTCGAATTTAACCTGGCCGCTGGGGTGAAAAGGAATAACAAACTCTTTTATAAGTACAGTAACAGTAAGAGGAGGACAAAGGAGAATATCCACTCTTCACTGGATGAGGCTGGGAATGTGACCACTGAAGGTAAGGAAAAGGCGGAGGTTCTGAATGCCTTCTTTATGTCTGTCTTTAAAGGTCAGACCAGTTATCCTCAGGGTACTCCTCTCTCTGACCTGGTAGTCTCGTCTGGGGAGCACGCTAACCCCCCTGTGATTCTGCAAGAAGCGGTCAGAGACTTACTGCTCCAACTGGACTGCCACAAGTCCATGGGGCCGGATGAGATCCACCCGAGGGTGCTGAGGGAACTGGCAGAGGTGGTAGCCGAGCCGCTTTCCGTCATCTATCAGTGCTCCTTGTTGACTGATGAGGTCCCAGAAGACTGGAGGCTTGCCAATGTCACTCCCATTTACAAGAAAGGTTGTAAGGAGGATCTGGGGAACTACAGGCCTGTTAGCCTGACCTCAGTGCCAGGGAAGGTTATGGAACAGATAGTCTTGAGGGAGATCATGCAGCATGTGCGGGATGGCCGGGGGATCAGGCCTAGCCAGCATGGGTTCATGAAGGGCAGGTCCTGTTTGACCAACCTGATCTCCTTCTATGATCTAGTGACCCATCTGCTGGATGAGGGAAAGGCTGTTGATGTGGTCTACCTAGACTTCAGCAAAGCCTTTGACACTGTCTCCCATGGTATTCTCCTGCAGAAGCTGGCAGACCGTGGCTTGGATGGGTACACTCGGTTGGGTAAGGAGCTGGCTGGAGGGCCGGGCTCAGAGAATAGTGGTAAATGGAGTTAAATCCAGCTGGCGACCGGTCACGAGTGTTGTTCCCCAGGGGTCAGTGCTGGGGCCTGTCCTCTTCAATGTCTTTATTGATGACCTGGATGAGGGCATTGAGTGCACCCTCAGTAAGTTTGCAGATGACACCAAATTGGCTGGGAGTGTGGATCTGCCTGGGGGTAGCAAGGCCCTACAGAGGGATCTGGACAGCCTGGAGAGCTGGGCTGAAGCCAATGGGATGAGGTTCAACAAGACCAAATGCCGAGTCCTGCACTTCGGCCACAACAACCCGGGCAGCGCTATAGGCTTGGGGCGGAGTGGCTGGAGGACTGTGTGGAGGAAATGGACCTGGGGGTACTGATTGATGCACGGCTGAACATGAGCCAACAGTGTGCCGGGGTGGCCAAGAAGCATCCTGGCTTGCATCAAAAACAGTGTTACTAGCAGGAACAGGGAGGTAATTGTCCCCCTGTACTCGGCACTGGTGAGGCCTCATCTTGAGTACTGTGTTCAGTTTTTGGCCCCTCACTGCAAGAGAGACATTGAGGCCCTGGAATGCGTTCAGAGGAGGGATACGAAGCTGGTGAGGGGTCTGGAGCACAGGCCTTATGAGGAGCGGCTGAGGGAACTGGGATTGTTCAGCCTGTAGAAGAGGAGGCTCAGGGAAGACCTTATAGCTCTCTATATCTTCCTGAAGGGAGGTTGTAGTGAGCTAGGGGTCAGCCTCTTCTCTCGTGTAGACAGTGATAGAACTAGAGGGAATGTTTTCAAGCTGTGCCAGGGGAGATTCAGGCTGGACATTAGGAAGTACTACTTCTCAGAAAGGGTAGTCAGGAACTGGAATGCACTGCCTGGGGAGGTGGTGGAGTCACCGACCATGGGGGTGTTCGAGAAACGTTTGGATGTTGTGTTGAGGGATATGATTTAGCTGAGAAGTACTGGTGATGGTTGGTCTGGATGATCTTTTAGGTCCTTTCCAACCTTAATAATTCTGTGATTCTGTGTGATTCTGTGATATGTAGAATATATCACTTCTGCTGAACAGACACAGCAATGAGATAATTCTGAAATTCAGGGGCAGTGAAGCTTAAATACATATTTGCTTGGAGATGCAAAACTTACTATCACGTGTAATTAAAGAGAGGTACAAGTTCCACATTTCTGACTCAACTCTCTTTTCCTTCACCTAAACTTTTCTGTTTTGGTATTCAATGCAAAATGGGATGACACAGGGTCAAACACTAAGTGAGAGATGAACAGCATTATCAAGTAGCTCTGTTCATTCATTCTGTTGTCAAAGAACATTGGAGAAGTACTTCCAGGTAGAACCAGGTGGGGACTTCTGCCTTCAGCAGCCAGGGATTCAAAAGGACTTTGCAAAAAAAAAAACAACCAACAACAACAACAAAAAACAACAACAACAACAACAACAAAACAAAACAAACAAACAAAAAAAAAACATTCAGACACAGTCTGTCTGTTCAAATCCTCTGTGAGAAACAGTTTGTAACCACTACTACCATTACCATTAAGTAAGTAAGTAAGTAAATAAATAAATAAATAAGTAAAATCTGTGTATTTTGCTGAATTCCGAACCGTGCCATTTGTAAGCAGGTGAAAGTCATCAGTATTGAGCAATGGGATGGCACACTGCCAGACAGGAATTTTTTTCTCATGTCACTGACTGCACTTGCTGACTCACCATGCTCATCTGTCTGATCGGTTCTCGTAACATCCTGAAATTCTAGCTCTAAGCTCAGGTGAGATTGTGTCATGACTGATCATGAACAACCTGGTTTCTAATAATTCATTTTATATTTCCATTCATTAACATCTGATTTAAGCAATATACTCAGATGTGAGATATATCGATAGATAGACAGATGGATAGATAACTATATTAAATTCTTCTCTGTGTGTGTTTCTGTGCATGTGGCAGAAGGAGACAGAAAAAGTTTTTCACATTTTTTGCTATCTCTTACTAATGAAAAGATCAGAATCAGTAGTCCAGATTCTGAAAAGCACTGTAATACACAGAAAACTCACTCATTAAAGTTCTTTTCTCCCACTTTATTCATTAGTTTTTAATTGTTGTTGTTGTTTGTTTGTTTATTTTTCAGGGAGGTATCCAGACTTCCTTTTATATTAGTCTCACTATTTCCATCTTTCTATTTTTTTCGTTTTTCCATTAAACGATGTTAGTTTGAAAACATTAAATCTAAAGATTGCCCCCCAAAATAAAGAGAATTCATCATGGAGAATTCATAAAGAATAGCCTGAAGAAATAATAGTTCTGCTTATTTGGTTGAATGAGTAATCAAATAAATAAATAAATAGTAAAAAAATCCCTAGAGATTTCTCCTAATTATAGCAGAATTTTAGCAGGAAATCAAGAAGACCTGAGAAAGTGTGGAAAGCTTCCAATTTCACATAAAAGCTATCTGTAAAATCTACGATGTTACTATTAAAGTAGGAACTAAACATAGGAAAAATTAGCATGCAGGTCTGCGTACATTTGGACAACTCAAACTCTTGGTAGATAATTTACATCAGATTTAGACAGGCTTTTTATGTTTATTACTTCCAATAAAAACAGAATTAATTGGAAAGCAATACAGGAAATGAAAACACAAATGAAAGAAAGAATAACAGAAAGAACTGAATACCACTTGAGAAAAGAGAAAATTAAATGAAAACTGAATTAAGAAATTAAGAAGAGTTGGAAATCAATTAAGAAATGAAAAATAAAAATTATTTTTAATTTACAGAAATTTAAAACTCATTTAATGTGACACTCTCTTCTTATTTATTTACAATTCAAATATGGAATGTCTGCACTGCAAATTAGCTATGGTTGGTTTTACAGCATTAAGCAATTTATTCCATAACATTCAGTGCAGGAAAAGCATGATGATGTGACCATGAGTCTTATCTGATGCATTTTACCTCAGATTTGTTCCAGTAATGCTTTAAAATAAACACTGAAATCTGAACGGACATCCTTCCATTGGACTTCCTCTGCCCTATACTGTGCATGGAACTATTTTTCCGTATAACCAATAAATATATACAAATAAAATCATGACCATCATCAATAAAAACACTGTGTTTACATGCAAAACAGGAATTCAGACATCTGGGATCAGATTTTACATCAGAAAATCCTTGATATCTTTCTTCTTTTTATGTTTTGTTTTGTTTTGAACTTTTGGTTCATATCAATTTACCAGTTCTACAGTAAACAATCTGGAGAAGTGTGAATCTCTGAAGTTTCTCATAACTTGCACTTATTTGCTACTCTCCCAGCTCTGACAGTACTGCAGTTATTACTGCATCTCTACAGTAATACGTCTTCTTTGGTTGTTTGTGTATTGGCTTTACTGCATTGCAAGACTTCATCCGAAATTCTGTAGATTGGGTTGGATTAACACCACCACCAAACAGCCTTCAGCAATTCAGATTATTCCATACCTTTTACTATATGAAAAGAGCATTGCTAGAATGAAGCACACGCTGCTAGTCAACAGTCAAGTTTACTTACTTGCCTCAAAGTCAACATGTTCAGAGGTCTATTTAGAGCTTGCACTTAATATCACTTAAATGTTCGCAATTAGCAACTGTTGCAGAAATAACAGATATTTGTATTCAGATGTATTAAAGATGTTAAATGGTGTAGTGCAAAACAAATTCGAAATGTGTACAGTAAGCTATGTGGCAAAATGGGTGCAATTTCTATTTCAATTTCTTTCTATTGCTGGAGAAATATTTGTTACCCTACAACAAACAGTAAATGTGAATAGGTAGGTAGGTAGGTAGAAGGTATGTAGGTAGGTAGGTAGGTAGATATTACATAGAGAAATAAGGAAGTCTGTCATGTTGTTTGCATCACTTGAAGAATCCAAGAGGCTGAATATTAAAACTTTATAGAGTATTTTTGTCAGTGTTCTTCTGTAGGTCATAGCAATAAACTTTACCTAGTAAATTAGATTGGATTTTTTTTTTTTTTTTTTTTTTTTTTCCAGCAACTCATCTCTTCAGAAGATGAAAACCTTTATTAGGAAAGTCTTGGATGTTGTTTTAGTGGAAGTATGTGTGACAGCATGTTTAAATAACATAGGTGAATAGGTTACCATGATCACAGAATCACAGAATTGTAGGGGTTGGAAGGGACCTCTAGAGGTCATAGAGTCCAACCCCCCATGATACATCTGTAAGCTTCCACTCTTGCATCTTTTCATCTTTGGATGGAAAACTGAAAGCCCTTCATAATCTCTGTAAATTTTTCTTCTGCAGAAAGCAGAGCTGTGCAGAACATAGTGACAGAGGTAGAAACGTGCATAATTTCTTTCTGTAACACAGGATTGAAACAAAGCCTCACAGCTTGAGAGATCTCCAAGATCAATTGACTTAAGACGAGTGTCAGTATCAGTGGGCCTGAAGCACCAGAAGAACTTAACAAAATAGCAGCTTTCCTCTCCTAATTAATATTTACTTCTCATCTACTTTTCAGAAACTTACAAAAATAAATTATTACATCCCCACAAATGCCATTTTCCCCCACTCTGAACTGACTCTGCTAAGTTTATCTGCTGCCAAGTGTTGTATGTGCATTATTTTGCTAACATTTGCATCCTGTCAAATTGGTCTGTTAGTTTTTTGGTAAATTGCAGATCTGGCTCTGATTTAACCAATAAGTAGTGTGAAATACTGTTCTCTGTCTTGGCCTGGATAAAATACTAAGGTCTTTGATCAAACTTGAAAAAAATCTATTGCTTCCTAATGAACATAGTGTTTTACTGTGAGCTTGTTTCATGCTATATAGGGAATTAAAATTGTATTCATTTTGCTGGAGAGGATATGTTCCTCTACAGCATCAACCAGGCACCAAAGATAAGAGGCTTTAAGAGCTTAATTAGAAATGTTTTTCATTTTAAAGATATGCAAAGAAGATTAATACTACTGGGCTTGAAAGCTACATGTGATCTCTGATGACAACTCCTGCTTTGAGGCAAATGCTTGTTTTCTAATTAAAACCTGCAGTACCAAAAGTGAAGAGATGCGCATCCATTTGTATTCTCTAGTCATAGTCACAATTAAAATATTGACATTAATCTCAGACTCTGCTCTCAGAGGTACTGAGGAAAACAGCTGAGACTTATATTATTTATCCACAGAAAATTCCTGCATCTAATAGAGGTGCTGCTGATTTCAGGAGAGATGTGTGTGCATGCTACAAGTTTGAGAAAAGGCACTCTTTTCCACTCAGTGTTTTTCTTCTTTAATTCTTTGCATGTAGGTACTACTACTACATAGTGGAAAACTACAGGATCTCTTATTTTTATATACTATATGACTGGTACAATTTTGTTCATTTGTTTTCTTTTTCACTAGGTATCTTCTTTCCCATCTGAGAACATTTCACTCATTAACTGAGCACATGAATTGAAATACCTTAAAACATGTAAGTAAAAGTTTGTGGTTAGGACTTAAAGCACTTTCTTCTGTTTGGTTTTGGTGTTTTTTGGTTTTTTGGTTTTTTTTTAATGTGACTGATTTACACCTTTGTTTGTCATCACTGTCACATAAACTATAATGATTTTTGTTTGTTTCATTGCAGGTGTTTAACAATTGTTTTAAAAACAGATGCCAATAAGCTTAAAGAAACCAAATGCACATGGCTTAATCAAACAGTAAGCTCTAAATTAATGAGTTATTTACACTAGAAAGTAATCATTTCTACTTGGGGGTTAAGGAAAGAATGTGACATTCCTAAAAAAGAGGTAAAAGAAAAGAAACCTAGAATATATTCTGGTTTTGTTTGAAACAAGTCATTCAATTTGAGCAGATTAATTATTTGGGTCACTACGGAATGAATTTTCTGGAGTATATTCTAAGCTCAAAGATGACAGCAGTTCTGTTAAGGGAGACAAAAGAAATTAGTATTAGCACAAATTATTTTGAATGTCTGAAGGAAAAGAGGAAGATTAGGCAAGGCCATGACAAATTCAATTAAACTTTCAGGTAAGGTAAATGTCGTATTTGAAAGGGTGCCACAGATCTCAGTAAGAACAAAAATATATTTTCTGGTTCAGTCAAATTCACACGAATCATGAGAAGGAAGAAATAAAAAGACCAACACAGGAACAAGAGAGGCACAGGATCATTCCTTATGCTTTCTTGGGCCTTTGTCCCAATGATCTTCAAAAATTACAATCCCTGATCTTCATCCCCTTTTCCAGTTTTTGGCTCTGACTTCTTTTTCTCTCCCCATTCATCATTTCGTTCCTTACATCCCATGCTAATTGCTAGCAGTTAGAGGTTGCCTTATAAACATTAATGACTCCCTGGACCTAATCAGCCAGGTCTCTCTCTTGAGAGCATAGTTTTCCTCCATGCTTGATATTTAAAAGCTAATATTGATAATTCAATCCTGTTTTTAAGTCCTGAATGTACTGATTTGTCCTGCATAAGAACACGTAAAAACATTAATATCTAAACCATTACACAAAATCCACATAAATAATTTTTGCTTGTACATCAGAATGTTATATGTTGTTAGTCAGTTTTTTTCTGTTCTTCCCAGCTACCAGCAGCAGTGGTGAAAACACACCAAACATAATTTTCACTTTGAATGAGAAAAACAGGAGTAACCCTTCTCATGTTCTAAATGCAATTCAGATGCTTAATTCACTTTTGGAGTTTTGCATAAATCATTTTAATTTTTAACATGTTTTAATTTGTCACACTACTTGCTTTATTTTAAATCTGTGTGTTGCAGAAGGTCTAAAACATATTTTCATGTAGCTACTTACATGTTTAAAATTAACTATTGGTACTATTAGCAAAAGGCGTGTTACCTAATGGAGATGTAATAATTCAACCCTGTATATAGGATATACACTGTGATGAAAATAAACATGCTCTGACAGAAAGTTTCACATAACATCATGTACTTGAGAATAAAATCCAGGATGGCATGAAAAATGCATACTTAAGCATAAAAAGACTGCAGAAAGCTTACTACTCCAAGGGCTGTTGTTAAATAATCCTCCACCCTTGAAAATTAAAAAGTTTAAAAGATGAAAAATGTACTAGTACTATTTGTTTTCTCATAACAAGTTCCCAATAATGGTATTATTTTTTCTTCCCCAAGGATTTTATGCAAATAAACATTCTTAAAAAGTTTGAATTTACTAAGAACTACAAGCTTTTACTGCAACTTTTGAATTACGTATCTTAAAAGGCAAATAAATATATAATTGAAGCATATATTTTCTTTCAGATTTCAAAAGTTAAACAAATTCTGCATGTGTCACTGCTAAAAAAAATAAAAAATAAAAAAATAAAAATAAATCAGAAAATTCTAGACTTTGGAAATGTTATTAATGAAACATGAATGCAACTGAAAAAGCAGAATAGGATAAGCATCCTGTGTGTAAAGTAGGTCGACTCACAACTATAAAATACATTTTTATACATAATTTAAATTTCTGTTAAACTGTATAATTCATCTATGTAAATTATGTATTTCAAATGGCTTTAAACAAGAGCATAAACTGCCAAAAGTAGATTCTCATAAGAAAGAGCAAGTGTGCATTTAAAGGCCAATCTATTGGAACAATTTGTTGCTATCAGATCCAAAGTATGTAGGTGATTCTGAAAGTAATGCCTCCTGTTTATTTCTATGGAAACTGCAGCAGATACAAAGATCGCAGAAACACTATTTTATCGTGCAAATTCTCAGCTACAGAACACTCCTCTTAAAACAGTTATTACCATTACCTGAGCATTTTTGACAGCAATCAAAAGGAGCCTGCATGACATTCTTGTAACAATCTGTTACAGTCAGTGG
Organism: Excalfactoria chinensis; assembly: GCF_039878825.1. NCBI lineage: Eukaryota > Metazoa > Chordata > Aves > Galliformes > Phasianidae > Excalfactoria > Excalfactoria chinensis. The sequence goes on along the minus strand of NC_092857.1, from coordinate 55,030,261 downwards.
AGGTCACCCACTCTCACTGTTGCTGCTGTTGAAATGTACTGTCCACCACCTCACTGTGCTTACATCTCCACAGATGTTCATCATCAATGTCTGTCGATGAGTGTTATTTTTTTCCACATAGAACAATTCAGTAACAAACCTTTGCTTCATACATATTTCTATTTCAGATGCCATTCTGCCAGACTGCCTTTCTTCTGCCATCTGTTGCATGGAAACAACATAAACAGAATAGTAGTGGGAATGTTCAGTCTCTACTGCCATAACACCCGCACCCACCTTTGAAACTGTGAGCCAACATAATAAAATAGGTGGTATTATTTTCAGGTCAACCCTCACAATTATCTTGTCTCATTTACTCAACAAAATATGCATGTGATAAAATAAAGAAGTAGGAAAAACTGTAGTGTGATATTTTGTTGGAAAACTACCAACTTTATTCCATATAATCATACCAAAGGAAAACTTCAATGGCATTTTCAACTTTTATGAATTTACTGCAATAAGTTCTGAGCTCCTTGTGCAATAAAGACGGTGATAAATTGGAGGAAGCAGAGGGCCATCAGAATAGTTGGAAAGTAGGGCTGTGAACAGAAGCTAATGAAGTAGAATTGTTCAAACTGAGAAAATGGGAGTTGAGAGGACCTAACAGCAGCATCCTGATGCCTTACTGAAAAGATAGGTTTTTTATTGCTTACACTGTTTCTGACTAAAGAGTAATTTTAAGATTCATTTAGGCAAAGCCAGATGTGAATTAAGAGTTGATTCTAACCAAGAACAAGATTTCTGAATAACTGATCTCCTGTAGTCTCTTTAAATTTGAACAATACCATGATTCAAAAAGCTGTGAAAAGAAGAATGACAAAGACTTGAAGTTAAGAACCAATCTCCTAAAAACTGTAACATAAGGTATTTCCACCGAAGATGTTGACAGGTGATTGTCTTTTACAAAAATACCCATACAGAATAAGTTATGCTCAGAATTGTGCGCAGGGATGACTTATCATCCACATGAGATTAAATAAATAAATAAATAATAAATAAATAAATAAATAAATAAATAAATAAAAGTGAAGCAACTGAGAGAAGAGGAACAAGAACATTTATGGGATATAAAGAAGCAATATACTGAGGTGAGTAAACAGTTGAGAAGCCTAAGTTAGGATAGATGAGATGGTAGAGAATGATTTGTCTGATAAGGGGCAGGAGTGGGAAGTGAATTTTGATAAAAATGAGAAGTTGTAATAGAACAAAGGGCAAACAAACCTTGGAGAAAAAGAACTGCCAAGGAGAAGGTCACAGCTTCATGTAATTTCTGAAGCAAAAGACAATATTCAAGATTCCTTCCAGATGATTCTTGCAGAGACTCTTGAGATTATCACAGTAAGTAAAATCACAGCAAAGCTAATATGATGTACTTTAGAAATATATCTACACAATATTTTTAATAACAGTAAATCTGAAAGGGGCCCTCAGTACAGAGAAGGACACCAAGCTTTTTATTTATGTGTAGAACAATTATAGAATTAATGTCAAATCATCATGAAGCACTATTATCAAAATATAAAAAATACTCGTTATAAAATCTTGAGATTCATACATATTTGAGCTGAATAAGAAGAGACGGACTATTTTCATCTAGTGACTGACTATGACATCAATTAGAACTCATTATGTAATTTTTAAGCTATGATCACAAGTGAAAAATTAAAAAGATCAGAAGAGCTTTACAGAAACATCAAGAAATACAATCTGAAGCTGTTATTATTAAAGAGCTACTATAAAAATAGCTTTACTGAGAAGAATTAAAATGAACTCATGATGTAAAAAAATACTTGAATTTAGCTGAAATACAAAAATCCCAGGGTTTTGTTTTCTTCCTATGGATCTAAGATAAGATTTAAAATTCTTGTCTGAAATTCTAAAATTCTTCATTGGAGATGTAAAACTTGGAAGTGATGCATAATTGGGAAAGAGGAAAAGACTGTATAACACTAGTATGTCTCCCTCAGTGTTAAATTACAAATTTTTTGCTAAACTTATTAGGTAATTCAGCCCTTCCTAACATCAGAATATATTATTTTAAAATTTTTATTAGAACAGGGACTGTAGTCAGAATTTCTTCTTAGGCTCTCGGATTGTGACACTGAGCTCTCTGTCTGACTCAATTTCAATTCCTATCTTTAAGATCCTTTACCTGTTTTATATGTTTAAACATCTGAGGTGATAAACTGTGAACTCTATTAGCTAAACATAGTATCTTTTCACTTCTAGTTAGATACGGTACTAATTGCTCCCGATAGCTTTGAGTCTTCTTTTAGAAATCCATATTTTCAAAATATCACATTAAGTATACTGGGTATAAAAGCACATGGCAAAGAGAATTTACATATTTTCCTTTGGGAAATTATATGTTTTCATTGTTTGAGAAGTTTAAGAAATTCAGTTACAAAGAATTTTCAGAAAATAGAGGATACTATAACATCCCATTATCTCCAAATCCATGTTTATGTACTTTTATTTAGGACTTATTGTGTAACATAATAATGTTTCATTGGGAATACTCTTTATCTCCGTGTAAGTTGTCATTTTAATTTCAAATAGCAGACTGAAAACTATTCAGCTCCTAACTAGAATCAACAGTTGTGTTTCTAAGTAAACATCAAAAACTTACTTATGATGACTTCTTATGATGCGAGCTATGATTTTTTACCTTCTGTTATAATCCCTGATGAAACATCCCACCAGACATTATTTTGCAGTTTTAACATACTTAAAGGGAGTTTACAAAACAGATGGAGATCAACTTCTTACACATGCAGATAGGAATATGATAAGGGAGGATAGTTTTAAACTAAAAGAGGAAAATTGGATTAGTTATCATAGGGATATTCTTCATTCAGAGTGTGGTGAAGCCCTGGCACAACTGCCCACAGAAGCTGTGGATGCACCCACCCTGGAGAAGCTCAAGGCCAGGTTGGATGTGGGAGCCTCATGTGGGCATGGCAGCCCTGTCCAAGGCAAAGGGTTGCAAATGGATGAATTTTAATGTCCCTTTCGACCCAAAAAATTCTTTATTATTTTACAGTCGTATATTTAAATATTTTAGGATAATTCCAAGAATCTCCAACTATAAGATTAAAGTCGACAGCTGCACAAGAGATCATTGAAGAAAGATTATACAGTGGAAATAAATCAATTCCCTTATTTAGTAACATATTAAAAGAATCCCTTGTATATTATGAATATTTAATTCTCACTAAAACTAAGCTAGTCTGCCTTATAGAGGTTTTCTATGATATTTGGATTAATCTACCAATCAGCCACTATACATATTATCTATCTATAGATAAAAAACTATCCCCCCCCCCAAGAAAAAACAAACTTAAAAGTACTCATCCAAAACAGCTGTAATATCAAGAGAAAGGTTATAAAATCATAAACAGAATAAAGGATTTTTTGTGCTTCTCATTTACAGTGTATGGGCAAATTCTAATAATTTTGTGAAAATCAAAATCTAAGACTAAGCAGGAAAAATGTCAATATAATACCCAAATAATTTTACAAAGATGGTGGTAACATTAATAGCCTGTTTTCCAGAATCCATGTGATTTACATTTGAGGTCAGATTTCAGAAATTTCTTCTTCTCCTAAATGACATCTTCAGGGATCCTTCTTTCATAATCTATACCACGTTATCTAAAAATAACAGCAAAAACAAACAAACAAACAAATAAAAAAACCCAAAAAAATGTACTTTTGTCATGAAAACACAACATTGTTAAGAACCAGTTTTCAAATGGATTACACATAATCAATCAATCAATAACATGTAACTAATCTACCTAAACAGTGAATAATTATCATTTTAAGCTCTTATATTAAGTACTTTTTAAACTACAAGGTACAATATTGATACTTAGAATTACATCACATTACTTTTGAAAATAACATTATTTAGCTACTTTGGCCTAAAATATGTAGAGTCTCTAAGTATATTTGCCACTCAGTTTATAAATCAGGAATGTAAATATATATTTTAACGTAAATAAATATATAAATAATGTAAGTGTATATGTGTGTGTGTGTAGAATTGCTAGAGACATCAAAGAAAAGCTTTGGTAAAGGTGGGTTCAAAATTCACTCCAATGAGTGGAACATGGAGTTATTATATGCAGTTAACTCAGCCAACCAGCTTCCTGTTAATTACCAATGCACAGAGGTGAATTACAGCATTCTTAATTTACAAATTAACAAATCTGAAGCAGTATATCCTTCTCCACAACAGTGAAACACACACTGATTTTTTTCCAAGAGAATGCCAAATAATACAGTACTTGTGAAGTATTTCCTTATAAAGTTACTGAAATAACATTCAGCAGGAAACAAGTAGCCATTTAGCTATTACAATGTCAAATCCCTTATAGAATGGGAGCACATTACTTCAAACAAATGACTACACCATTGAGGAGGCTCAAGTCTTTTCAGGTTCCCTGGTAAATCTTCACCTGACATTAAAGACAGCTGGCAGAATTACCTCACAGACCTTTAAAGCCTCTCAGGAGGAAAGGATAACACTGTTGGCAAGAGCTTCTGACAAAACCATGTTGAGTGGGATGATCAAGCAGCTTTAAAGCTGGAATGCAATTTTCTTGTTGAGCTTCCACATTAGAACAGCTTCTTGGCTGTACCCTGAGTCCTTTCTTTTTGAGCCAGTAAATATCCCCTTAGGGAGAAACACTAAATAATCTTGTTCTCATGGGGTTCATTTCATAGGTGAGGAGAGTTCAGTTCAATAAGACCCTAGCTCCAGCAAAGCTCATAAGCTTAAGCTTGACTTTAAGCAACATTTACTATTAACGTTTATTATTAATATCAACATTTGCACTTAAATCTCAGAATATCTTGTACTAAGCATTTAACATGTGGTTAAGAGACTCACTTAGTCAGAGCTCAAGGAAAAATAGATGTTAACAAAATATAATTCTAAGTGAAACAAGTTGCCATGGCTAGTGTACTAAATAGGGAATGCTGTGACAAACTAGTATACTGGATACATTCAGCAAATTATTAGAAAACAGAAATTTACAGTTTTCTTTATTGAGATTTCCTGCTTAGTAAGTAAAAGCTTCAATTTTAGAAGCATTATCCACACAATGAATACAGGATTCTGCACACATTTGCATGTATGTGACACCAAATATAAATGCAAGCTTTAATTTCCATTTGAAAGCGGGTATATTTGGTTCTGCATTCTGTGAAAGAAACATTTGTTCATTCAAAGCAGAATGTATTATTATTATTACTAAATAAGTTAAAAGACTGCTATTAACAGACTTTCTCTCAGCATCATAAAATTGGATGAGTATTCATGGACACACTTTTGGAACTGTATTAGAGTAGTGAACTTCTGCATCAAGTTTTACAGGAATAATCAGTGCTGCTTTTATATGTATATGTGCCCAGTTCCCATTTAACAGTCAAGATAGCATGTTTACAAAAATCTCTGCAAGAAAAGCTACACATTTATCTCCTTTTATGTTGAACAGCGTCCTTGTCTTAGTTTCTGAGCAAAGATACTACTTAGAACTGTAATTCTATAGTCCTAAACCAATTCTGAATCAATGTATCCCAATCTTCAAAGTATATCAATTTTCGTAAGAGATAACATATATCTCCAAAGGGTTCTTATAATTACAGTAAGCCTCTTTAAATCTCTGATTACCACAGTGAAAACTTGTATTCTTTAGCAGACTAGGCAAAGCAGCTTCCAGAAGAACGAGGTCCTTCCTCCCTCCCTCCCTCCCTCCCTCCCTCCCTCCCTCCCTCCCTCCCTTCCTTCCTTCCTTCCTTCCTTCCTTCCTTCCTTCCTTCCTTCCTTCCTTCCTTCCTTCCTTCCTTCCTTCCTTCCTTCCTTCCTTCCTTCCTTCCTTCCTTCCTTCCTTCCTTCCTTCCTTCCTTCCTTCCTTCCTTCCTTCCTTCCTTCCTTCCTTCCTTCCTTCCTTCCTTCCTTCCTTCCCTCCTTCCCTCCTTCCCTCCTTCCCTCCTTCCCTCCTTCCCTCCTCCCTTGCTCTCTCCCTCCCTTGCTCTCTCCTTCCCTCCCTTGCTCTCTCTCTCCCTACCTCCCTCCTCCCTTTTCTCCCCCCCCTTCTCCCCTCCTTTCTTCTCTCCCTTCCTTCCTTTCCTCCCTTCCTCCCTCCCTTCCTCCCTTCTTTTTTTTTTTTTTTTTTTTTTTTTCTTTTAAATACCATTATTTAACACATGTTCAAAGGGAAATAACTATATGTTTTAAATCTACATTATTTTGGAACTTCCTATTATCTTTTTCTGATAAACAGTATTGATACGCCGTCTATATTTGGAACCTGATTTATCTGCAAGACAACTGACAAAATCCAGATAAAACAGATGGATACTGTAATGTATTTTTTCCTCACACTGCTTTAAGATGGTAAAGGATTGACTGTGACTCTGCTTCTGTTCATGTAGATATTTGGCCTCACTGTTTGAGGAGTTCTGTTACTCTTTATCCTGGGTTCCACTTACATCTTTTACAACCCTTGAAACATTCAACAGTTATAAAGACTCTGAGACACTGCCTGTCAGTGCTCAGTCCAACAATGAAAAGAACTTTATACCTATATTTTAAGGTAGCATGGATTTATTCCTCTAGAAAAGGCAATAACCCTGCAGTTAGTGAAGATTTCACCTTCATAAATTCTTCACATCATTTCTGGCCATAAAAACTCATAAAAGTAGAGGGAAAACATTCAGATTTATGTTCTGATTCAGCACAAAAGTTTGTGAACAGAATTCATTGTCAGGACTGCAAACGTTTGAAGAAAAGGAGTGTTCTGTAGTCCTGAAAACTGATTGAATAAATTTTCATACTTCCCCATCACATCTCATACATATACATGTTTGATGTCAGATACATGTAGATAAATAAAAAGGAAACAATCATGATGTCCATACAGGAAAGCAGTTTTCTGAAGGAAAATAACATTGGATGCTTATCTGCTTTAAATTTTTAATGATCAATTGGATTTCAACTCCAAGCCCTTATCTGTTGCTTTTATTCTTAGTTGATCAGGCTGGCTCCCAGTCCATTAGTTTGTTTTGGAATTAAATAAACTGTAAGTGCTAGTAGTGCATCATAGGGAGTACTGGATTTAAAATGATCCATAAGTCACTGTGATGAGTGTCTGGTTGCAACTCATAGGAACAAAACATATCACACTCAAAACAGTTAACTTTTTCAAACAATTTACAGCAATCTGAGACACATTCTTGCATAGACAGGTTAAACATTTAGTGAAACTCATTTCTGATGCAACACATTAAAAATGCAGTTACATCTACCGTAGATTATCATATATTCCTAGAAATGCATTTGAGAAGAAATTTTAAGTGTTTTGCTTTGGGTAATCTTATTTATGTGGAGTTGAAAAGTATTGGCACAGACTAGCTATCACTCAAACAAAAATAAACTGTCACCTCAGCAGTTGGTATTATTGAAGGCTCACAAGTTTTGTCTTGCCACGTTAACTTTGGTTCGAAAATGCAAGAAACTGAAGGAAATGGAAATCCTTGTGGATAGACACAAATGTAAAGAGTGTTTGTGCTGAGCAAACTCAGTGGGAGCTTTGTTTAGCCTCAAGAAGAAAAAGCTGAAGAGAATCTCAAGTGCAAATGTTAATCACCATAAAGAAATGAGCATGACATAGAAGACAAAGTAAGGCCTGGGAAAACACCACTAAAGGATGAGAAGCATACGACTCACAAGAAGTGGAATTTCAACTGGATTTGGATAATTTAGAAAAAGTATTTTCATGGTAAGCATGCATAAGTATGCAAGCATTCTGTACTGATGACAGAACCTCTGTTCTTGAATAATTGGGTATTTTTTGTTTGTTTCTTGACTGGTGGGGGCCTGGAGGATAGCAGCCTAAGCCTCAGGTGAGCTCTGCTTTGAAAGGCATGATCCAGAGGTTCTTCCTATCTTCCTAATAATCATTATTTTGCAGTTATCTCTTGCAACCCTGCCTGACCCCCCAGAATCCTCACCATATATCATATCTTCTTAAAACCATAATTTTCTGTTCATTTGCTTCCTTTCATCCTTGTATATGTTAAACTTAGAGATGTGAGACTGCTAGAAAATGGATGAACCTGGGCCAAAGTTCTCAGCGATTGAAATCGACAGAAAAATCTTCTCTAGCCTATTGGAGTTCAGGATTTATTTCTTCCTGTATCATGAGTAGTAAACCTTACCTAAATTTGATGTCTGCCCTTTCCTACAACAACTAAGATGAAAGAAGTACATTAAAATAGTTTCTTTGTACTCAATCTGCAATGCCACAGAAAAATTAATATACTTATAATTAATTATAGATTCATATGCATTAGGTTAATTCTCTACTGAATTCATTGAAATGTATCCTATCCACTATCAAATGGAAGTACATACATTGCTCCAATGGGCTGTTTGTAGTACTTTTCATTTTCACAGTTGAAACTTAATTTTCCTGACATACAAGGAGCCATTATGATACTTCATAAAATGAATCAGACTGTGATTGATGATTGTTCAGGGGTAAAGTGTAGAAGACAAGTTGCCAAATATTGTATTTTCACCTTTCTCAATTGGAACATACACATACATATATGTGTGCATGCATACAAATATATATATATATATACAAGACTGTAAATACACACACATACACACTTACTCAGATTCAGAAAATTTGCCTCAGACTTATGTATGGAATGTCATAAATTAAAGCTTAAACTATGAAGAAAATTAATTATGTAACTTCCACATAATGATTTTTTTGTTTTCAGTCTTTTGAGGAAGACATCACATGAGTGGTGTTTTGGGAGAGTCTATTGACTTTAGCAAACAGAAAAACAGAATGATACAACAGCTGAGAAAATGTATATATATATATATATATATCTTTTTTCATATGTATTTTAATTCTATTACAAAAAAAAAAAAAAAAGTGTATTAATCAAACAATACTTAGTATTCCTTATAAATAGTCTACCTATTTAGAATATCTAATGCCTCATGTTCTTTGTTCTGAGCTTTTCAAATCAGTCAATTCTATGTAGTAAAGTTATTATAAAAATAGGGGTGTAAGGAGAATTCAATTAGTTAAATTATATGTATTAAAAAACCCACAGGTTTGCAAGATTAAAATACTTTCTTTCACCTGGTCCTTTTGGCAAGTAAAAAAAAGCATATATAAAAAAATACTAACCATTTCTGAAAATGTTGGCCACAACAGTATTTAATGTATTACATGATATTTGTCATATTTGTCTAAAATATTTTAGTGGGAATATAACATACAAATTTTATTTTAAGGCAAATTTATCCTTTTTCTTGCAGTTTATATAATTAAATATATATATATCAATGAAAATATAATAATGTCTCACTTCTAATAATGTATGCATCAAAATAGGTTATTTTGGGTATATAAAAAATCAAGTACATCCAAATAAAAAACAGGAAATGGTGATGCTTCAGCATTAGTAATTCCACTCTAGACAAATATAATAGGAACAAATCACACTGGTAGTATCTATACAAACAAGTCAGGACTGAGAGAACCTGTACAAACATTTCTATACATTCCTTCTAATAAACTTGCAGTGCAATAAAAGATACAAGGAGGCACATAATCTACAATGATGTGGAAAATAGCAAATCTTATTAGTCTTGTATGTTGGTTCATTTTACTTTATAAATATTCAAATCATCTCCGAATCCCAAGCTTATCTTCTTAAATCATGCAAAATCTCTGTTGGCTCCTGGGTTGGCTAGTGAACTTTCAAATTACAGTCTATATTTACCTTATTCTTTTTCAGTGACAGTGAATTTAATTTTATTATTGAGAATAAGTATAAAACTTCCACTGCAATCCACTCCTCTAGAAGAAGATGAGATACTTCAGGTCACTTGCAGCTAGTGAAGAGCACTGGGCCATGATTATGTGTAGTCTTCATCCTACCCTGTCACCCCAAGGGTGGTGAGTAGTCATGTCTGTGGTAAATTTGTCCCTAAAACTGTAGTTTAATTATATCTTCTTCTTACAAAGAGATGAGCCTTTGCAGAAAGTATTTTCTTTAAGTAGATCTCTTCTTACATCCTTAGCTGAGAAATCATCCCAGTCAGATGCTAAATCTGCAAATATTACTGTAGCGAGTATGGTGACAGTCATTTTGCTTTTGAGTCATTTTCTGCTTGATCACTAAGCATTTGAGGAAGAACTTCCATATCATCAAACGCAAGAGCTTCCAACCTTAGGTTAGGTAGATTAGCAGGTTGTAGAAAACAACCTGTGAACCTCAGGGTAGCAACTGATGTATCAGTTCAGTGTAAAGATTATCAAGGTGACGGGGATACAGAATAAAAAATACTGGTGTGAAAATGAAGCAATACACTTACTCTTTATGTCGTTCACTTCAAAACAGAATCTTAACAAATTTGTGATTATATCCAACTAAAATAATCATAACAAAAAACAAATATTCACTGTCCTGAGATTATTAGATTTCTGAGAGAGCCTAGATTATAAAAAGATACAGTTTTGCACATTAGAAGTGTATCAAGAAAAGAAGAATTTGGAATTCAAAGTAAGCATGCATATTCTGTTTACTATGACCTTGCAAGGAAATGTACACCTGCTGAATATGCAGTTTTATTAGCATGAAGGAGTAACATACAGATTAACATGTCGAGCTCACCTTTAGATAAAAAAAACAAACAAAAGCCAACAAACCAAAACAAATAAGCATACAAACAAACAAACAAAACAACAAAACAAAACAAAAACAGAATTCCACACTGAGTAGAAAAGGAGAGTGTGTCATGCAACTAGCTTCCCTCGTAACATTCTAAATCTTTCTAAACCAAACACAGCATCAACATGAAATTGACTCAAAGCTCTGATTTCTGAGATATCTTTAAGTACAAAAATCCACTGCTTGCCTAAAGTGTAGACAATGTCCTGTTTTGTGTTAAAATTAAGAATAGATGTTACAATCTTTCTGCATTAGTTTATGCAAAGTTAGGATCTTGAACACATAGCACCAGTGATATCAAACAGAATCATTATGTGAGTATAATTTCATTCACAGTTTTCTTTAGCTCATTTAAATTAAATAAACATCTGTCTACAAATTATTACATTCTCCACATGTGATCGGTATTGTTTCATCCACCTTGAGAAATACTTAATTCAAGACATCAGAATTAAAGTTTTATGTCAGTGTACATATTATAAGAAGCTTATTTTGGGAAAAACAAATACAAACAAGCAAACAAAAACACACCAGAAAGACCTAGATCAAATGGACAGAAATAAGTATCTCAAGTTATTAAACAAATTTGTTCCTTCTGATGAGACAGCTAGTGTTTTTCTCAAGAGAATAGAAAGAAGAGAATATTCCAAAGCAACTTAGATCAGTTTTCCTTTCTGGAGTAAGTTCTAGCTGATGTTCTTATTTACACAAAACTTTTCATCTGAGTAGATGCCCCCACCTAGCTGGATTTCTCAAATAACTATAATAAAAATAGATATCTGCTTGATTCTACGTACACTGGAAGTAGCCTTTCAAGAAAAGTGTTGTCAGTGTTTGCCACACTAATGAGCAATTTGTTTTAATAGCTACTTAGATATCAGATGTTTCTTTTTAAACAGACAGCTAATAACTCACTGAATTAGATCATAATTAAGAAAGAAATTCTTTTCTAGTAGTAATGTCTTCTCTAATTTTCATTGCCCTTAATTATTTATGATTTTCCTCCATCTCTTTCATGGTTGTTCTAGTATGTATTACCTTTCCATTCACTGGACTTTAAACATGGTTAACTACTAGTCTTATGTAAAAATAAATAAAGTTAGAGGCTGGTAATTTAAACTTCTGCTTAATTGGGTAGCTAATGGAAGAAATTTGAATCAGAGCTGCAAAAACTGTTGCAAGTACAGCTTTTGCAGAGCTCTGCCAATTCAAATACATTTTTCTGGGCACTGTAATGTTGGTATGGCCAAATTAATTAGAAAATCAACTACTTAACAGGAGAAGTAAATTAAAAAATCATTTATAGCTCAGTGGAAAGGCAGACAAATAAAAATGTGCCTGTCTAGCACTCACTGGCCCAGTAGACCTTCGGCTACTTGCAGTTGGCACAGATTAAAGTAGCCTTCATGTTCTTAGCTATTCAAATACTTTGGATAATTTCCTACTGAGAATTGTTAAAATCCAAACCTGGACAAAGAGAGCTCCCTGTTATTTACAGTTTTAAATTTTCTTAGTATATATTCATCACAAGAGCACAGTTTCTAATGGTTATCTTAAAATAATAAACACACTTCATGTGATTATTTTAAATTTTTAAACACTAATATTGGCAGTATTTGCTCAAGCAGAACAAACACCTTTTGTGAGTTACTCAGTTACTCAAATAGGACAGGTCTTCTAACAACTGAGAAAATCGACTAAGCTAGCTCTATGATATTGCCACAAGCATTCCCAAGAAATCAATTTGCATGAAAAGAAGAAGAGAAGAAAAACTGAGAGGAAAAAAAAAGGGGGGTGGGGAGGAGGAAGGAGTCCAATCAGAAGTACAATGAAAAGAGAGACTGATCTAGTCTCTTTCTTTAAAGCAGAATTTAGGCAGTGAATTTGCTCACTCATTTCTTCACTGGGGATTCCATGTCTTAGATTGCTCTCAGTTTTTATTTTCTTATTTAGAAGAAAGTCTGTTTACAGTTAATTGGAAAAATCTTGCAGACACTGAAAGCAGTGATAGTACCATATGCTGAAAATTATTGGTAGCATTCAGTTTTGTGGATTGAGTAGGCTCAAAATCATATTAATTACTCCAATGACATTCTAAATGCAGCCATTTGGAACCTGACGCAGCTTTACACAGATTCATGGGACAAGACTTTAGTAAAGTACAGCCTATCTGCCAAATAACTATGAATAAGCATTTATTGCCCTTTGTCCATTGTCTGGCTATTAGTGGTTCAAGAAAAAATATTGCACTGAAGATCAAGAGAAGCTAGGTATCTGGATAGCTATTTCTACATTATTTTTGTTTTCAGGAAAAGTTTGTATACTCTGTTACTGATGATATGCACAGATTAACATAAGTTTAAAACACCTAAAATCATGCTGCTGATACTGCAGGGGTTTTTTTTACTACTTCAGGAAAAGTAAAGCTGCAAAGGCTATTCAAGTAGCTGGGTTACTTTGTTATCTATTTAATTAGACTTTGCAGAGGCAATTCAATTGTTTCTAGTATAAATTATGCCTATGGAGCTCTGGTGCAGTCAATGAAAAATATCTCCATGTCTAAAAATTTAAGTGTAGTAGGCATACAAACATTTTTTTGTACTTAATGTAACAGAATACAAAATATCCTTTAATATGGGTTATTTATTTATTTATTTATTTTGTTGAGGTGTCACTGTTGAAAATGTTCACTAATGGATTTACTTGACCTTTCATGCTGTACACAAATCTTTTGATTTCAGCCAATTGGTGTTTTGTGCCTCGAGATGCAGACAGATTCTCAGCAGGTGAATGCTAAGAGTCCAACAGTTTGTGAACGAAAAACTATGAAACACAGACATTAGTTCTGATTTTGTTTTTAAACAAAAACAATTTTCAGTATGGTTGAGGGAATAAGCCTTAACTGTAAGAACATAAGAACATACTTAGGAAAAACAAAACACCTCCTCAGTGGATGTATATTGAAAAGGTTTTATTTTACACTAGTAAAATGACAAAATGGTGTCCCATATTCTCAAATCTGTCTCTTCTCTCCTCTTACTGTCATCAGCTAGAGAATATGTTCTCTGCATGGCTTGGCTTTTTTATTATAAATTGTTGTGTTTTTTTTTTTTTTGTTTTTTTTTTTTTTAAATATGTCTTTCTGAGAATTTATTACTTAATTCACACATTCTTCCTTGGTTAAAATATATATATACATATAAATACATTATGCTTTTACTGTCTTCTCTGTCTCATTACTGAAACACATTCCAGTTACTTCTCATCTCCTCTATTCCAGAAATAAACTTATCTCATATAAAACAAAAATGTGAGTGTGAGAGCTGCAAGGCTTGAATACCATCAAGTCCTGCTGTCCCAGTGCTCAGGACATCTTGACTGCAAGCTGCTTTTAGGAATATGAATGTTCAGCCAGAAAGTATTCCTGGAGAAATGGAAAAGTGTCAGAAAATTAAATTTCTGTCCCATCTTGTTCAAAAATAGAATCAAACTTCTCCAGTATTTTGTTCACAATAAGGAAAATGGAAAACGCTGAAGTAGTATGGGTTTAAAGTATTGGTTTGTTTTCTGATTCAGCTTTGTACTTCCCTAAAAAATAAATTCTTTTGACTGCCTAGACTTCCTTTTTGAGAAAAAAAAAAAGGATCTCACATTTTTAGCAAATAGGATCTCTAAATTAGGGACTGAGGACAGTGCAGTGTTTGCCCATTTTTCTACTGTTCATATGAACTAATACACAACTTTGGTTCTCCGTTAACACTGTTAGTAATATAAGCAGACAATGTGTAATGTCTCGTTTTTTAATCTCTTGATACTAATAGAAGTTAAGTTTGCCATTAGAATGATTTCATGTGTTTTATTGTGCTTTCCACACACATGGACTGGTGTTATGCTGCTGTCAGTTCTCAGAAATAAAAGTAAAAAGTGAGTCTTCATTTGCAGGTGGTTTTGTCATAAGAATGAGTTATTACAATTGAGTATGTGTGTATGTAGTATGTAATCTATTTTTGTTATATTTACCTTATTCTGCCAAGAGTGCTGAAAATTGCACAAAATTAATCCATTATCCAGACAGAGACTGTAAAATTGCTGATTTTAAACTGGCCATTAAGTAACAGGTTAGTTTACTAATTTGAGCTGAATTGTTTATATTGTGGAAAAGACTATTATTTTTGTAAGTTGTCATAAGAGTTAATCGATACTGTTTTGGAGACAGACAACACTGATCCAGTATAGCCTCTTTATGGAAAAGAAACCATTTGATTTTATATAAATCATTACTTATCAGTAAAAACAAAATTAAAATATTTATGTTAAGCAGACATATTTTTCCTGGGTCTGTGGAGGCCATTAAAAAATTAATAGAGTTAAGAAATAGCTGTAAATACAGGAATGAGCATGATTCTATTCACTTACCATGGACTGCTACAGGCTTCTTTAGTTTTAAAGTTTTACTCTTAAAATGAATTTGTCCTGTTAAATATAACGGTTACTGTCTGTTAAATCTTCAGTTGAACCTGATTGGCATTCAGTGTTTGACTTCATTTATTGGGTATTGTAGCAATCTTTTCTTTTGCTTCCTAATATAACCACCTTTTAAGACAATTTTTGTCTTACCAAATACAAATTCTACATCACTGCTTCTTTTGCAGTAGATCTTCTCCTCAGAGATTCTATTCAAGAAGTGAAATTAACAGAGCACTTGGAAAAAGTGGAAGTTTTAGATGATCACATAAACAAAATGATGTGAACATGTGAACTTTGTTGAATTTACATGAGGAGCACTATGCAATGAACTGATAAAAATATTTATGTTGCCTTATGGAGTGGGTAAGGAGTTGCTTATATTTAAATCTACCAGATACTAATAGCCATTGACATATGTGTATTATAATACTTGATTTTTCATTTTATTTATTTTTATCTTTTTTTCCTGCAATAAATAATGAGTGAATTTGCAGGTTAGGAAAATCATTAAATTAAAAAGGCAATCTGAAGATGACACAGAACACAAATCAGAAGAATGAAAACTAATCTGTAACACTGTTAAAAATTCTTTTATTATAATTAATTGTGTTTTATCAATAAAAATATTAGCTGTTCTTTAATTAATATTTAAAAATACTTTCTTTAAAATTACAAAATTAAATAAAAATGTATTGTCTGCTTATAGTGTTTGTAGTGTTTGTACACTTAAACAGTTCAAGTTTTTTATGTTATAATCACTTATTGCATTTTACACTAACATTTTCCATGATAGTTACTAGCCCCAACAGAGCATACTTTCCTTGTTCATTAAAAAAATAATAATAATAATTAATGTTTAGTTATTAGACTGTACAGAAAAAATAATATATTTTCTAATTACAAAAAGTCTGTAGTGTTTGCCTTTAAGCCTGCATAGTAAATTGAGCAAGAAACCTACAGCTATACAATAGTATTACGTTCTGGTTAAAGGCTTTGAAAAATGGTTTCAGATGTACACTCCATAAAACCCAATCTTGTAGATATCACTGAAATCTACAAAAAACATTCTTTCTGAGAAAAATTGGAACAAAATTAGCATTTCTGTAGTCATTACAGCTTGAAGAGAAACTAAGATCTGCTTCATATGTATTTTTAATTTACTTTAATTTCCTACTCCAGTAGTTTTGATTTTATGTCTCATTTTCACATCTAGTCCGTGAAAATGTTCTATATCCTTTCAACATTCTCCAGATGTAATATCTGTACTTTCAAACTAAGTTTTAAGTTCTTGTTTTGAGATAACAAATGTTTGTTTCCAGAATATTCAGGAAGAACATTCAAGCTGGGTGCTAATGAATACAGACTACAAAATTCCAAGGATTGCTATTTATCTTATTTATTATTGTACTGCACACACAACTGGTTTAAGCTGATACTGTCTGTAACAGCAATTGAAAGTATATAAGAATAGAGAATGAGAGTATTTTGTATGGAAATTATCATAAAGATACTTTCCTTAACCTGTTTTTTTCTTCTTGGTTCTATGCTTAGAATATACTAGTTTACACCCCAGCTCCATTCATAAAAGCATAGAATTACCAGATTTGGAAAAGACCTCCAAAATTGTCCAGTCCAGATGTTCAACTATCACCAATATTTCCCCACTAAACCATGTCCCCTACTGCAACATCTAAACATTTCTTAAACACCTCCAGGGACGGTGACTCAATCATCCTCCCTAGGCAGCTTCCAGCTCCTGACCACTCTGAAAGAGAAGTTTTTTCTAACATCCAACCTGAATCTCTCCTGGCTTAAAGTCTGCTATAGGTTTCACACAGGAGCAATCAGAATACAATACAGCATTGGCACCATAAAAATCATAAACAAGAGTATGCACTCTACTATTCATTTCTTTGGTGTTTGTAGTTATTGTTGTAGTTGTTGTTCTGTTTCATTTGTCTGTTTTTGTTACAGCACTGAGCCAATATCCAACGTGTATCTTATATTTTGGCTTGGATATACTCCAACACCTTTGTGTCAGAAACACAGGTGGAGCGTAGCTTATAGTGCTGTGTGAAGATATTCATGCACTTCCAGTTTCAACAGTGTAGACTGACATAACAACAGTATACTCGCTACATGTTGAGTGACTATTATTACTGCCAAATTAAACATTTTTATATCTGTCTACTATTTTATACAGTATGGGTAGCAGGAAAAGGATCAGACAAACTTTCTTTTTTGAAGTCAAATAGCAAAAACGAAAATCAGCTAACCCGTATGCCAGTTTTCAGGGGGGGCCTTAGTAACTCCAGTTTACTTCTTGGTAAAAAAAAAATATATATATATATATACAGATTTATTTTTATTTTTATTTTTTTTTTTTTAATTTATTTATTTAAGAATATTGAAATGTATATGTATTATATTTCTATGACTGCTATTAACTCCTGGTCCATACACTTGTTGGTACTTTATATTAGGAATTAGGAACTTTTCCTTTGATCACGTAATATAGACCACTGCAAACAAATTCCTGAATCTGAATCATAGAACCATAGAATGGTTTGGGTTGGAAGGGTCCTTTAAGATCACCTGGTACAACCCCCTGCTATAGGCAGGGACACCTTCCGCCAGACAAGGTTGTTCACAGCCCCATCCAGACTGGACTCAAGTGCCTCCAGGGAGGAAGTATGCACAACCACTCTGGGCAACCTGTTCCACTGTCTCACCCTCACCACCTTCACAGTAAAGAGTTTCTTCCTAATATCTAGTCTAAACACACCCTCTTCCAGTTTAAAGCCATCTCCTCCTGTCCTGGTGCTACCTATTCTTCTAAAAAGTCCCTACCCCAGCTTTCCTATCTGCTTCCTTCAGGTACTGGAAGACCACTATAAGGTCCACGTGAAGCTTTTTCTTTTCCAGGCTAAAGGGTCCCAACTCTCTCAGACTGTATCTGTAGGGCAGGTGCTCTGATCATCTTCATGGCCTTCCTCTGAGCTCCTTCTAACAGCTCCATGTCCTTCTTTTGCTGGGGGCTCCAGAATTAGATGCAGTACTTCAGATGGGTTATCACAAAAGCACATTCTTAAGAAACGTATTGAATTAATACCCATCCAGAGTCCTGAAACTTATATTTTCAGTGAAATTGTAGGTTGTTTTTCTTATAAATATCTTTGCTTTTTGTTGTTGTTGTTGTTGTTTTGTTTATTACCTCTGAATTTCGCTTAAGTACTAGTACTTTTTACTGTTCTTCCAGAGAGGAAGCAGGCACTTGCAGAGCAAGTACTGGAACAAGTATCAATATGTCTACACCCACTTTTAATAAAATAAATAGTTAACTACATGAAATATCATTTTAATGTGTGTTTACCATTGCACAGAATTAAAAATAGTCAGGCAAAAATTAGTAAAGTTCTGTTAAAAAACATGAAATGGAATTAAGATGCATGGTACTGGAACTGTTACTAAAAAATGTGATATGTCTGATCGACCTCTACAATTTATTGATAGATAAATGAGATATAAGAGACTGTGGTGTACTGGAATGGATAACTAAGCACTCTAGATTCTTTTCATGGCCTGCATTTATTTAGAAAGCTAGTCCAGAGAACATAAAACTGTTTTTCAACCTTAAAATATGCGGCTAAAATATAAATATTTGATGGATTGCAGACTTGTTTGATTTTCTCAGGTGGCAAGTGTTTGCATCTGATTAACGGATGGCAGCGTGTATTGCTGAGCCTACTAGTAAAGCTTTGATACTCCTGTGCTTGAAACACTTTTAACACTGTCAGTGAGTGAACTGGCTCCCATGCATCAGCATACAAGAACTCCCACACTATCTGTCAGTAATGGGAAAAGAGTTCTCAACTCAGGGCTCCTTTGTAACAATGGGAAGAAAATATTTCAGGCCAGATGGAAAAAATTAAGGAGGGGAGGGAAAGAGGGAGGGAAGGGGGAAGGAAAAACAAACAAGCAACAACAACAACAACAACAACAACAACAAAAATAAACAAAACAGAAAGACACTCAAAGAAGACTCCTGATGAAAATTACTCTTTCATTTTTCTTGTTATTGCGGAAGTAAAACGATTGTTACAAAAGGCATGATATACTTGAGGTCACAGAGTTACAAGCTTGGATTTTTTTAAAAAAGATATGCAGCATTTCAGGCCACATCCAAACCCAGTGATCCAAACACAAATGCATACTCTTGATGCTTGATACATATTATGCCACATATTTGCTCTGTACTGAAACAAACAAACAAAACCTGTGTCTATATTCTTTTCCCATTAAAAGCAGAGACATCAGTGAATGAGATAGCATCTGTTTGATTGTGCAGTGAATTTCAGAAAGCATGAAGTACTCAATGCATGTTAAATCTGGTTGGTATAACTATTTTTTTTTTTCTTTCTTTCTTTCTAGTAATGATTTGTTTAAAAGAGTTTAATACACATTTGCTAATAGAAACACAAGCTTTGTGAATGGCATTGCTAGAGCTTTAGTTTCCATGACCATGGAGTCATTCTTCAATGAATACAGATTGTGGAGGAGAACCAGGAGAGACACGAGAACCTTTGCTATCAGTCTGAATAATGCTTTATATTAATGGTTTAAATACTATCCAAAGTTGTGATGCCTGCATATTCATAAGCAACAGGGTGGATTAGTGCATCTGCCAAAACAGTGAAGTATATTTCCTAGGCCTCTCCAGATCCAAAGGCCAGCTTCCTCACGTACACATAGTCTGAGCATACAAGAGGAACTGGAGCTCCCTGCCCCATTTGAGAGTTGTGATGTCATGGGAATCACAGAAAAATTGTGGGAAAACTCATGTGCCTAGGAGCATACAAGACCTTTGAGAAGGATAGAAAAGGAAAGTGATGGAGTTGCAGCTCATATAGAAAAGAATTTTCTACAAAATGTGAGCCATGGAAACCTCAGTCATTTTATAAAAAGGCCTTTGAATCAAGATCAGAGGGATCTTCATGGTGAAATTTTGTTTGGCATCTGTTACTGACCTTCCAATTGGATAACAGTGAAGGTTGGTGAAGTCTTATCCTTGCTGCTCAAAGAAATCTTGGGCCAAGGGAATTTGGGTCTCACTGGTGACTCTTATTCTCTTAGGGTGTGTTAGAAAAAGAACACTGTGTTGCACATGTGATCGATAAGGCTCCTGGAGGTCAGTTAGGATTGCATCATGCTGCAGATGTTGGACATGCAGACTAGTAACAGCACATTTCCAGCTTTACTGCTACAAGACTGAAAAGACTTGACAGCCTAACAACATTACTCTTGGGTACAGTGATCATAAAATTCTGAAGTTTAAGATTCTCCTGTGCCTATTTGTGACAGGCTGCCAGCCTGAATAAAAACTTAAATCACCACACACTTAGTGCAGCCTGCCATCCAGCTTCCTAGACATATCACAGACCACCTGCCCACTCTTTATATTACCAATTAACCTAGGAGGGGGCTGTGAGAAGCAGTATCAACCACTTTCTGAGGTCCAGGAAAGTAATATCCACTGCTTTCCCTGTTTCACAGAAAGTGACCAGCAAGACTTCTAAGTCAACATGTTGCTCCTGAAGTTTCTAGGAACTGTGAGGATTTTATGCTTTTTATTTCACATTTAGTTGTTGCTATTTTTTAACTGCCCATTTCTTTTTGTTCAAAGAGAATTTTGTTAGTTAATATGTTTTGAGTGCCTGGAATGGGAACTTGTTTTTTTCTATTTCACCTAGAAGATAATAATGCAAAACGCCCCAAAGCTGGATGACTCCCAAAATGGAAACTACAGATTCAGATTTTGTTGTTGTTGTTAATATTATTATTATTATTATTACTTATGTTTAATTATGTTATTTTTTAGTTTACTTCCTGTGTATCTAGACTGCACTGACTCTGAGTGTTAAAGAGTACTTTGTAATTATGTCATGCTCTAATTAATGTGCTTCTCATCCATTGTAGCCATTATAGTTATTTGAAATAGTGGACAGTGTGCAAATTTACAGTCTCCATCATGTCATTGATCAGGGCGCACAAGGGAAGAAAGGCTAGTTTTAAGCAAATTAGATTTAGTAAGACAATGTTGGGGAGAGACTGATTTCTGATAACGATTTAATGCTATTCTGCATGCACTGTGTCATGCTGAAAATTCATGTTCTGAAGTATGAATATTACAGAATTGTTAAAGGAATTTCTTAATTCATTCAGTTACAAAAGGTTAAACATCTGGTACTTTTTCAGCATGCAAATTTATGAAAACAACTTTTTTTTTTTTTTTTTTTTTTTTCCCTCTCCCTAGAAGTACATGGAGCATTCCCATTCCCATTAAGGTAGTAAGAGATGTTTTGCTTGTAGTTTGTTTACTATAAACATTTTTCCTTTTAAAAATTAAATGGTAATGGAGGAAGATGTTTTCTCTCAATTTCAGTGGCATGCAACAAATTTCAAAATGCTGTCTTCCTAAACCATAAGTAATTAGTGATCATAAGAAAGTAGGGATGCCTGAAAGAACAAGGCTTATATAGGTACCTCAACCAGAAAATGAAAGTGCAAGATGGTGTACCCTGCCTAGCAACTGACACCGGCAGGTCAGTAACAACAGACAAGGAGAAGGCTGAGATATTTAACAACTTTTTGCCTTGGTCTTCCCTAATAACTGCTCACCATACAGCCCTCAAAAATTTGGTTTGGTATGATGGGATTAGGGAAACAACATCCCTCCCACTGTAAGCAAAGTTTAGGCTCATGACTGTCTGAGGAACATGGACATCCACAGGTCTGTGAGGATCGATATTATGCATCATCATCAGAGACCTGCAGCAACTGGCCAATGTAGTTGTGAAGCCACTCTCTATGATACTTGAAATGTCATGGCAACCTGGTGACTGGACAAAAGGTAACATCACACCCATTTATAAAAAGGATAAAAAGGATGACCCTGGGAGCTACTGACCTGTCAGTCTCACCTCTGTGCCAGGGAAGAACACGGAACAGGTCCTCTTGGAATCTGTGTTGAAGCATATGGACAGTAGACAATATGACAGTAGAGACAGAGCTCTCCCCCCAGTATTCTATTACATTTCTGTTGCTGTGCAGCTGATGGCAGTAGAGGAGAATTCAGACAAAATGGCACTTGAAATGGAAGTTTATATGAAGCAAAGGTACGTCACGGGGTTTTCCATGCAGAAAAATGGCTTGCTGATCATTTATGGGGATCAAATAGTGAATATGAACACAGTGAGGTGATGTTCACAGTGGTACTCAATAGTGGTGACAACAATGTGAAAGACAAGCAATATTCTGGACAGCCACACACAGCTGTCACACCACTAAATGAAGACCATCTCTATTAGCTCATACACAACAATTGCTGGATTTCTAGTAGAGTATTGTGTACTGAGTTGAATAAAATGTGTTGAAAACAACAGCCATACTGCTGGAAGGTCACAAATTTTTGCCAGGTGGGTTACACAGATGCTCACATAGGAACAGAAGGAACAGCACATACGAGTTCAGGACCTACTGAACCAATACAAGGCTCAGTGTTACTGTTTCCTGGATCACTATATTAATTCCTGTAACATAGTCAAAAAATATTTTCCCCTAAAAAATACATATTTTCTAGGTTTCTACATTGATTGGCATGTTATTTCAGGGTTATCAAGACATAACTAACCTGAGGATTGACCATCACACATTTCCTGCACCTTTCTGAATCAAAGCACTTCATTTGTGTTCACTACAAAACCAAACATCAAAGTCTATTATAGTAGATCCAATGAATTCAGGAAAACAATTTTTCTTCATGCTTGTGTAGTAGTTTCTTTAATCCAATGTCCATTTCACAGTTGAGTTACAAACTCCATAGTGGGTTACAAGGGAATACTGAGGGACTTTCATTTATACTGCCACCAGACATAACTTTAATGCCGTTCTTGCACTTAACATCTTTCATCAGTTTACTGGAGCATGAGTCCTGTAGTGTACCTCATTGAACTTACAAGTACCTAAGATAGAAATACATTTGCAGAACAGCTCCCAAAAGATTAGAATAGAAAATCAGTTCTTTTATTGCAGATGTAACAATTTATAGTGTACCATTAGTATAAGCTTTTCTATTAACTTACTGAACATGCTAATGCCAAAAAGGCTGTGAATTAAGCATTGTATCTCCCCCTCCCCATCCTCCTCTGAATATGTATTTCTGTAGTGCCATCAGCTGTCAAATTAAATATTTTACAATAACAGTAAATGATGAAAGTATCTTAGAAACAGATAATGTGAAGGTATGCTTCAAAGTCAAAGGGACTGTGTTTAATACGGCATAGGACAGGAATGCTCTACTTAGATTTCCCATAAACCTCATCTAGCTGTTGGTTCCATTAAACATTTGTAAACTCTTCATCTTGTTTTGATAGGGTCAAATTTATATATATATGTAAATATATTTGTGAGAGATCAATTAACAAATTTAATGACAGATTTAAAAAGAGAGTGAATATCTGCCAGGAGACAGAGTTGCAATAAGTGGATAGTGATAATAAAAATATATATTTATTTTTAATTATGTTTTCATCCAGTCCACTGGGTAGTTTAGAGGAACTATTTGAATATATCCTTTAGAAATTACACTCTCTGTATAACCAATTAAACAAAAATTAAAAGTAAAAATAAAAAACTAACCACAGCATTAAGTACTTTGTCAAGTTATTTTGTTTGAACTCTTTCATGTAAAATAAGGCTTACATTTTGACAGAAAATGTAGGAAAGAGTATCATGAGTCATATTGTTAAATATGGTGGTGTTAATCAGCTGGAAAGGCTGTTGTAAAATTTTGGAAGCTGAGCAGAAAGAAGACCTAGAAATGTAACTATACATCCATATATATATATGCATATATATATGTATATATATATATATATATATATATATATATAAATTTCCCCAAAGAACCTTCATTTATAGATAGAAGCTGCAAAATTTAAATATAGAAAAAAGAAAAATGTAAAAATAGTGTGTGTAATGACATGCTAATATAATGTTAATTTGCTTTTTCTTGTAACTCGTGACTCTAAGTATACAACATAAAACAATTATTCAGCACTTTTATGTGCTTTCCATAAAGAAAGAGAGACATTTGTCTTTATTTATTTTAAGCTTTTTATTTTTTATTTTTAAATTTAAGCTATTTAACCATTTCTATTCTAGTCCTTCAAGAGAAGCAATGAAAAACGGAAGAGCCCCCTGTAAGAAAAAAAAAATAAAAAAAATTGATATAGTACAAACTCATCTTTAAATAAAAAATCATCCTCCCTCTGCCATTTTCTCTGTTGTTTTTTGTTGTTGTTGTTGTTGTTGTTGTTTTTCTCATGTTTTTCTCTGAAATTTGATTTTTGCATATAAAAAGTGAAACTGCAACTCTACTCTTTAATTAAATAGCAAAACTTAATAGGCTGGCACTCCTGTTATGTTCTCCTTAATAACAACGAATTGTCTCAAAACATAATAATGCTACACATTAGTTTCCCTTTGAAATGAAGACTGTATTCTATCATGTCAAGTAAGAATATTTGTTTGAGGAATTCTTTTCAATGTCATTAATAGAAGTATTCTTGATGCAAACCAGATCTAAATAGATTTAGCCCAAATCTTCCAAGCAAAATCTCTAAGACTTGGAATTCAAGAGTATGGATTTAAACTTCTATAAAACTGGAATACTGTATTCTGCCTAAAATCATCTTGAACTGATCAAACTATTGCTTCTACCATCAAGTTCCAAAAAGGGAAATGAGTTGTAGTAATCCAGGACTATCATTCTCTTAGATATAATAATAATAATCATAAATTTATATAATACATTATACATCACACATTATATATTAAATATTATACATTAAATATTATATATTACACATTGTACATTATATTAATAATTATTATTGATATATTATTGTTATTATTATTATATATTTTTAAAAAGGTATTATCTAATAAATAAATAGGAAAGAAGGAAAGATCAGGTATATCTATAAAAATCTATCATGATATTTACTCCAAGCTTCTTTAGAGAATGAAAAAAAAAAAAAAAAAAAAAAAAAAAAAGAATTTTGTACTGGAATTTTTACAGAGGGCCAGGATTCCCTTCATCCTTGTTACTACACTGACTGGTAACAATGTAGGTGTTTTATTTTTAATTAGCTTCCAGTATGCTAAATTAGTAAAGCAAGAATCCATATTTCATTCAGGAAACCTTACATTTTTAGCACATTTTATAGTTCTTGGCAGTAGAGAATCAATTTCTGATCTAAAGATATGATCTAAAAGGTTTAAAAGGATTTTTGGGAAGGACAGAACAAAATTAGGCAATATTTCTGTTCTCACTGGAGAAATTTACTTTCTGCCTCACCACTTCAACGAATTTTCATGTCTTGCAAAATTGGTGATTTCAATAGAATATATCATAACTGTTACTCATTTATCTGGAATAGAAATTTAGTTCTCTGAAACACTACTAACAGCAATGATCAATTTTACATACAGATTCTGTAGCCACCAGCAAGACTGCTGTCAAGAATATCCTTACTTATCTACAATCTTTATTGTAGTTTGCAAATCATTGTTTATAAATCTGCATTGGTACACGAGTAACTTCTACTTTCAAGTAGTAAAGGCAGGTTAGTATAGTTAGTAAACCTAGTACTTAAACTCAACTTGACAAGTAACATGGATTTGCATTCTTTTTGCTTGGATTCTTAAGTTTGCATGCTTAAGTGATAAATTATATTTTCTTCTGCTTCATTTTTTCAGTGAAAAAATAGTGAATGATGTTACTGTGGTACCAAAAATAAATCTGGAATACTCCATCTTTGAGAAAAAATAATAATAATAATAAATAAATAAATAATAAAATAAAATAAAATAAAAATTAATCACACTCAATTGGATATTGTTTTCCTTACAGTTTTTTCTCATGTCAGATAAAAGTCTGCTTGTTCACAAGTAGCTGTAGAAGTGCATACCCAGCCCCTCTCCCTAGGTTCCTAATTCAGCCTGGCAAAGACTTTGATCAGGTCTGATAACAATCAAAGTATTTCCAAGGCAGGTTAACAAACACAGTACTGTCTGAAACTGATAGCAGACACCTGGTTCAACAATTACCTACAGATCATGTGAAAAATACTATGACTGTGTCTATCACTTTACCCCATGAGTAATGATCTGCCTAAGAGCCCTTCGAGCTCTCCTGCAGGATAGCAGCTTCACAATAGAATCTTCCCTCAAGCTGGGACATCTACAGAGGTTACACTTGGGCACAGATACCTTACACCTTGACAGCAAGATGCAGCGCTGATATGGATCCTGAGTAAGTAACCGGTAGTTTTAAGCTTTGCTACCTTCACTAAGACAGTATCTTAGATTGAATGTGAATATGTAGTCCTTTAGACATTGAACTAGGAGTAGATTTAGCAGCACCCAGACTCCTTATCCTTGTGGTTTCCAAACTATTGTAAGCATACATTAAGTAGCCATTACATATTCGAGAGAATATTAATAATACTGAAAACTGAATAAATGTTCAGATGTATGCATAACATTCTCCATAAATTACATACATTCTCTTCTCAATTTAGGAGAAAATTTTCTACTATCTCCTTTAGACTCCTGCCCTGGCTGGACTACTGGACTTACTTTCTAACACAAATATTTCATAACATATGGCTACACTTGTGTAAATCACCATGTATGTTCTTGTTTGTTTTTATTTTTAATCCACGTGAACCTAAGAAAGTCAAAGTAAATATTTTTGGTGAAGTAGAGCACAGTGTTCAAGGTGGTCTGCTTATTACGTGATAGTTAATTTCCTGTTCAAATAAAAAGGGCCCAAGACAGCCTACTAATGACCTTAAATGAAAGTGTGTGTTGATAGAGTGGATATTTGTCTTAAAGGCCAAGTTTAACTGTACTCATTCGATAAGTTAGGATTCCTGAATATGTGTATCATGCAAATTAGAGGATAAAGAGATGGGGGCAAAAAAATAAATAAAGATGGAAGCAGAGTGAAATAGAGTACAATAATATTTCATTCCAGTTTTGTAGTTCCTTACAATTCTGATTCATTTGCTGAAAGTATCAGTATTTATTTTGCCTGATCGCTAGACAGTTTATCAAAACATTCATATAAAATGTATTTCTCCCTATCTATCCTTGAAGCAGGCTAACAGAACCTTTCAAACAAGAATTGCCAAACTACCCTATTTTCTTGGTGCTGGTGACACTGACTGGAAAAAAAAGCCAAAAAAAGGTCACTGAGGACAACTCGCATAATATGTAAGTGCTCCAGTGTTCTGTGATATGTAGAAAACCATGGTTGATCTCACAGTCATTCACCACTGATATTTTTCTGTACTGAGCTCAGTTGTATATCTTCAAGTATGACTGAACTATGTATTTAGTTCAAGCCGACACAATTTAAACAGAACTAGACGATACAACTCTATATAATAAGATATTAGATTCAGATGCTTAACTTCACAAAGTTTCTCCACGGATGGTCACGCTACAAGATCTGTTACACTCATAAGTTTTGTGACATAAAACTAACCTATAAATATTTCATAATGCCAGCAGCTTCGACTTCTTTCTGTCACTGATATAGTCTCAAATGTGAATTAGCTGCACCAGTATCATTTGAGCAAATTTAACAAAAATGTGAAACTAAGTTTCACATTATTGCACAGTTTATTATTGTATATATACATTTTAATTATATCATTATATTGTTTTTAATATAGTTACCTTGGTTTAGAAGAACAAAACAACAGCAACAACAAAACTGCACAGAGAAAAATAGTATCCTAGATTAGGAATGTACTGAGAAACAAGGTAGACTCAAAGTTATAGTAGCAGTTGTTCAATTTTCAATTAGTACCTTACACTGATTTGATATGTTACTTAATTTATTTCAGTAGTTTGTGTGCCTTCACCTGTGGCGCTCTTTCTTCATTTATTAACCTTATCTACAGAACAGCAGGGAAATCATCCTACTTTAAGGCTTCTATTTAACTTTTCTCTATTAAAAGATAGAATGTAAATTAACTGTAACTAATGTCTCTACATTTCTAGTATGTCAAATTGAAATTAGTCTGAAAAGATAAGAATAAATTCCCTGCCCGTACTAACTCGTTATCAGTTTCTAACGTTTTTATGCTTAGTTAAATCCTATCTTCTTCTTCTTTTTTTTTTTTTTTTCCTAATTTGTTTCTGATTTTAGGATGTATTTATGCACTTTTTTACTTTTTTTTTTTAACTTTTTTTTTTTTTTTTTTTTTTTTTTTTTTAAGGAAACAGAAAAGAAAACAGAATAACCTGAGAGATTTAGGAGAAATTCACAAATTTTCAAAAATGCCCAAGTGCCCTTAATTTCCGCTTTTAATTAGAGGATTGTTTCATGTTATTACAAAACCAGACAGTATACCATATTTTATGCATAATATTAAATTGAAAGCATCCTATTCTTCATCATTTATTTAAGTTTAATTTTGTTAAATATTGTTGGTCAGTTGTTGTCAGACCGTTTCTGGCACTGAACTTGCAGCCAGTCATAGGACCTTGATAACTCTTCCCTTTGTCTTACAGCCAGGCCGGCAAGGCTCTCATTTTGTTTTCTTTGCCATTTCCTCTTTCATTGTCATCAGCTTAGTATGGAATGTGTCCAGAGTGCTCAACTCTCTAGCTACCATTATCTGAAAATAAGAATACATCTAAAAATTCAATAGGATTTGTTTATGCGGTAGATTTCAGTCACAAGGCTGAAAGTTCACAAGGGTTATAGGACTTAACACAGGACAAAAGCTTCATTTACTATGCATTGACTTTATTAACTGAAGCTATTTAAACTAGCAACTGTACATTAGAAGTTCAGGCTTTTGAGAACATATGCATAAGAATGAAACAAAGAAGAGTTTCAATTTTAAGAGAAAATTTCTAAATTTTTCAAATAAATTAATGTAAATTAAATTCAATTGGAGCACAATTGAGAACTTTAATTCTGTTTTGTCTCCTACATATTGTAATCACAGTTGGGTTTTTTTGTTTGGTTGGTTGGTTTTGTTCTTCCAAAGCTAGCTCAATGTAAATAATTTGTCCACTTTTTGAAATCCAAAATTTTTTGGCACACATCTCAAAAAACTAAAAAATCAGAATTTTTAGTTTACAGTGTGTTTCAGACTGGCTTCACTATTAGTCCATACAAGTGGTAGTCTATAGGTAGCTAATATTGTTAAGGAGGATGGGTATGCAAAAGATTGTAATGGGCAAACACTAACAGCTATTAAAATTTACTAAGCCTTTTAACAGACCTGGAGTCCCACTGAGAAACATCAATAGTGAATGCATTATCATTGATATTTTCAATGACAGGAAAAATAACGCAACATTTATTTCTGTCACAAGGTTGTATCAAATCCTGTTCTTTCCCTTCTCGTGAATTGAGATGTACTTATTTCTAGTGCAAAACAGAGATATTTCACTATGTTTTATAGCGTGTTTCTGTTTAGTTACTATTTCCTTTCTCCATAGTATGTTGGTTTAATTAAACATTCTGTGAATATCATAGAAATTTGCTGTGAGGCTTACATTAATGGTAGCAAGATGGCAAGGCAGCAATACAGCATTCCACTGTTCTAGCACTCCTCTTTGTGAAATAAACAAATGTGTAGCTCATAGTTTTCTGTCAGCTGACACAGAAAAATGCAAGAAGTCAAAATAATTTTTGCTAATCTAGGAAAGAGGTCACATGGAGAGGACATGCAGAGTAAAGTTAGGAATAATTCAAATGTTCCTAATGGGAGGACTTCAGCTCACATTAGCATCTATGGTCTTTAATCTGTTGACTTCCACCAAACTCTTTAAATCTTAACCATCTTTGAAGCTTTCCCATTTTTTTTTCTTTGTTTGTTAGTTTGTTAAAACATTATGAACATCTCTGCCAAAATGTAAATCAACTGCATTTTCCTGTGTGATAAAACAGCTTCAATTAAATTATCTAAACTCTGTAATAAGCATAACTGCAATCAAAAGGAAGCCTTTGTATCTTCTACAATAATATATTCATCATATAATATCTGAAAATGTGCATTTCCATTTAAAGTTAATACATCAACTTTGGAGAGAACACTCAACAGCTTCTAATTTTTATAACTCTAATGGATTCTTCATAGACATTAATCATTAGATTTTGAAACAGAAGTATTCTTTGGCATGTTTATTGTCAAGTATCTTGATATGTTTATCACCAAGTGTCTGCCCCTTTTCAGAAAGGTTCAATTTCTTTTACTGCATATCTGTCAATTCCTTGTGAAGTGTTTCAAATGCTCATAAATTCGGAGTTACTTTCAAAGATTAATATATTAAGTAAGATCTAGAATATTTCTTAGGATGGAGCTCTGTTTACACCACTACTTTCTCATCCATTTGGTTTAGCATTGTGATCAGAGATCAGTTTCAAGAACTGTGACCAATGATAAGACAAGCAAGACAATTCTTTAATTAATTTAAAAATAGATATATATAAATAAATTTCAGCTTTTCTTAAGTCCCAGCCTCCAACCTTTTCTCCTCATTTTCTCAGGTGGAACATTTTTCTTTTTAACTAAGGCAAAATATTAACCAACTGTAAAACTGTTGCTTATATTTAAATTGGGGATTCTTTTCATTGCTTTTATCAGAAGTGCAGAACATGCTGTCCAAATTCCCTGAGAAAACTTTGAACTTAAGAGTAAGTGTTGCCAATCATCAATACAGAAGAAAGCAATGAGTAGCATATGACTTGGAGTGGAATAAGCTCCACCCTCACATATAACAGCTGTGAACTTCACTGCAAAAGAGCAAAAGTTGAAAAACCTTGTTACTGTCCTGTCCCAGATGGCACTGCCTCCAGCAAATAAAACAGCTACTGCTGACGATTCAGTTCAGTAACCTGGGCACTATCTTACAACCTCCTGCTCTCTGAAAAGAGATATTTCAAAGCTCAGTTACATATAATACATGTTTTGTCCTTCCCTCATACAAAGCAAGATTAAGATATATTTGGTTCTCCTACAGGGACAAGGTGCATTGTCTTCAATATTTTGAAATACTGACATTGGCATTAATGAAATTCTTCTGTATATGAGTTGAATTCCAAACTCTTGGTTGCTGGGAGCCCCAGTACAAGAAGGGTGTGGAGCTCTTGGAGTGGGTCCAGAGGAGGGCCACTAAGATGATCAGAGGGCTGGAGCCCCTCTCCTGTCAAGAAGGGATGAGGAAAATGGGCTTGTTTAGCTTGGAAAAGAGAAGGGAGGCTACACTGTGGCCTACCAGTATTTGAAAGAAGCATACAAACAGGAGGGAGAATGACTGTTGATGAGGGATAGTGATAGACCAAGGGGGAATGATTTTAAACTGAGACAGGGGAGCTTTAGGAGGAAGTTTTTCACTTGGAGGGTGGTGATAGACTGGAACAGGTTGCCCAAGGAGATTGTGGATGCCCCGTCCCTGGAGGCATTCAAGGCCAGGCTGGATGTGGCTCTAGGCAGCCTGGTCAACTGTTTGGCAACCCTGCCTGTGGCAGGGGGGTTGAAACTAGATGATCATTGTGGTCCTTTTCAGCCCAGACCATTCTATGATTCTATGGTGGCAAGGAACCTGCCCAAGATAGGGGCTTGTAACTAGGTGAGTTTTAAGCTCCCTTCTTACTTAAGCCATTCTATGATTCTGGTTCTATGTACTTTTAAGTAAATAACTGCAAGAAAATAAGCAGAATTGTAATATAGCTCTGGGTATGCAGAGCTGTATTTATTATGTTCAGTTTAATATATTATGTATAGTATGTGTATTTTATTACTTTTAAGAGTAACTGTCTATGTCACTATTTTTAGGTCCCTTATAATATTTCGGTCTGTTCCAGTCATTTGTGCACCAGCTCCATTATTTCTAGCCTAGTGTGATAGATTTCTATATTTCAAAACTTTTTCAGTGAAGAAAAAGAAACCACAATAAATCTCTACATAAACAACATAAACATTTAATTTAAATGCATATTTTTATTGCAGATATTATGGCATAGTTTATACAAAGTAATAAATCTGGCTCTGAATATGGGGGAACATATAAATGATTTTATTCTTTTTGACCTCAAGTCACATAAAATTAGCTCATGACATTAAAATAAGACTTAAAATTTTCACCAGTGATGAACAAGACCCTGCATACCATGCTTCTCAAAATCTGCACCAGCAGAGATATGCCACTGTCATTGTTGCCACTGCTGAAACATATCATCCATAGCTTCATTGTGCTCACATCCACTCTTTGATTCCCAGAAATGTTCAGTAAGTGGCAATAAATGTTACTGGGTGCCATTTCTTTCACATGGCCAAATTCAGTGGTGCACCTTTGCTTCACACGCACTTCCACATCAGGTGCCATTCTTTTAGACTGCCCCTCTGCTGCAGATATAATAATGTAAGAAAAGGAAGTTGTTGATGGTTTTTTTCTTGATTATTATTTCATTTTCTTCATGTTCAAAATATTAAAATCTTTGAAGTGAATCAATATTAATGAAATGCCTTACCTCAGCAGATCATTCAGGTACTAAAAGGTAAATTATTATGAGAGAAAAGAAGGGTATTTTTCAAATTTTGAAAAAGCGTTTCAAACGTAAACAGCTTTGAAGTAATCTGCCAAAAGGAATGATAACTAATATGATTCTCTTCCAGTCTTTCAGACAAAGAAGCAAGACAGCAATCTCTGCCCTTCGCACGTTCATTCTACCTGAGACCATTAAAAAAATAAAAATAAATAAATAAAAAGAGAGAGGGAGAGAGAGACTTACACATACTCTGTGTTTCAGAGACCCTCAAAAATTACAACATGCCTGTGAAGTAGTTCTGCAAAGTGACCAAGTGGCCCCATTTTTAATAAGCTGTATCAGCTCCACAGGAATTATTACTGGAACATTAATTTGTGCCTTTTGAGGCCACAAGCTTAAAAGGCAAGATATTTGCTGACATTGTTGGTAAAAAAAATAAAAATAAAAATAATATATAAAGCTTGCTTCCCATAACCCACAACTCAGAATTCATTTCACTCAAGAGAACTATAAAGACAATACCCTTTTCAGAATGCTAATCTTAAAGCTGAACAGCTTTTCCTTCACAATCTGTGTGTGTTGAAGATGCTAAATATGCACTTGTAGCCATTCATAGTTTTTCAACAGCAGAACACGCTAATGATACTCAGTAGTTTGGGCTGTTCATTTTCAACTCCCATGCAAAATCATAAGGCCTTCTCAGCTTAACCTGTGAAGTGTTAAGTGCTTTTTTCCAGATTTGAAATACTCTCCCATTTCATGAAGCAATAGAATTGTCTGAATAAAGATTCTTAGAGGTAACTCAAAAGACAATTCAAGGAGAGACTACCAACATAATAATCACAGACATGCAAAAAAAGGATGAAGGAGAATTCTTCAAATCAAGTAGCATGAACTCTCCTAACGCATATTCTGTAAATAGATCAAATAAATTTTTTACAGAAAAAAAAAAAAAATCAATGATTTTTTTATAACTTCTTGAGCATTTTTTTAAATTGACTAATTATTCTGTGTTTATGAACTTAACACGTATTACAGCAGAGGAGCATTATACTAGTTACTACACTGTGAAAGAAATCAACATGATATCATCTTACCTGCAAGATGCAAGAAGCTTTTCTGTTTTTATTGAGTTCTGTTACTCTAAAAAGGATACATCAAGGAGACAGAAGATTAAAATGGGAGAATTGTATGGACAGTAATGATTGGAAGAATTGTTCTGACAGCTAAAAATTACAGAAATAGGATTTTTTTCTGTAGATACTAAGTGAAATTGAAGTCAGTAGATGAGGTAAATTTATCTAATTTCTTAAAAGATAAATTTATAAATTATGATAATGTCATTTTCCAGACCACAGTTTCCACATAAATATTCCAGTACATCATCAATTGCTCTTAGCCAACATATTGTCTCTTCAATAATGTTATAGATTTAATTAAATATGGGGGCTGCTGCAAAAGTAATGCCATCCATTTTATTATGTTGTCCAACGACATCAAATGTGGATGTCGGTGTTATGGCAGCACAAGCTGAACATTTCCACATGAATCCCATCACATTTTATTGCCATATGACAGATAGCAGCAAAGGGGTGATCTGACAGAATGACATCTGACATGTAAGTGCACATGAAGCAAAGGTGTGTCATTGAATTCCTCCAAGAAGAACAAACAATACCCACTGACATTCGCTGACACTTGTTTAATGTTTCTGGGGACGAAACAGTCAATATGAGCATAGTGAGACTGTGGGTGCTATGTCTCAGCAGTGGCAACAGTGACAGTGGATCATCCCTACTGATGCAATTTCTGACAAGTGTGGTATACAGGCTTTTGTTCATCACTGGTGAAAATACATAGCTAACAGTGGTGGTTCTGTTGAGAAGGAGTATTTTGTAGCCGTGAACTTGCTCTATCAAGTAGAGTTATTTTGCTCTTTGTATCTGTTGTAGTTTCCAAGGAAGGAATTACTTTCTATGTGATATATGTACACATTCAGTACCTCATTAATGAATTTAAAAAATTGAGATAATCTAAACTATAAGTAATTTCAAGGCTTTCCCATCTGTGCATTCTTATGAAGTTTTATACCAATAATTATATGTATGAAAAGAAGAACAAAATAATGTTCCAACCATGTAATATTTTGCATGGTCTTCATACTCAGTGAGCTGTAAGAAATTAAAATCAATCAAAATTTGGTCACATTTAGTTGTGTTGCTGAAGATGTATTTCTATATTAGTTACTATGATGGTGCTATATATAGTGCATAGAAAAGCAATAAGAAAGGCATTTTTGCAGATAGAGATTGCTACTACAATTTGCAGCCACAAAACTTTGCCATAACACTGCAGACTGAACTACTGTTTAAAGGGTGGAAAGAAAAGTAAACGGCAGTGAAACTAAGTCTATATTCCTTGAGAAATGTATTGTAGGAGAGGAAATTACTGATACTAAAAATAAATAAATAAATAAATAAATATCATAAACAGATCTAAGAATGAATAATCCTAACAAATAATCAGAAGGAATGAATAGAGAAGATAGATTTCAGTTTGTATTTGTTTTTG
This sequence comes from Excalfactoria chinensis, assembly GCF_039878825.1. Classification (NCBI taxonomy): domain Eukaryota; kingdom Metazoa; phylum Chordata; class Aves; order Galliformes; family Phasianidae; genus Excalfactoria; species Excalfactoria chinensis. The sequence continues at coordinate 54,994,764 of NC_092857.1, read as the reverse complement.
TTCTTTTCTGTTTCTAAGTAAAATCAGTCAGTTTAACATCAAAACTATAGCAACAAAGATCTACCAGGACCCAGCATCCAACTCTTCTCTACACAGACCTCCAAGGAAATGTTACAGAAGCTTCAGTGTAACTACAGTTTGTATATGGGGTTTAAATAAACAGTTTGAATTACCTTCTCTCTCCATTTTGTTGATCTTCCATCAACATACATTTTTTACGAATTAATTGCCAACCCAGTACTTTTAGTTCCTCCTTAATGTCTACTTGAAGTAATTGCTTAAATCAACCCAAGGCTCAGTGATCTATACTTAGAACATACATCATAATGAAAAGACCTAAAATAACTGCTATTAATCCTTGCAATTTGGTAAAAAATCGTTTTCTTGATATCAAAGGTTAATTGCTTCTGATTGCAGTTTGTGGTCTATTACTCTTTTAGTAACTGTGGGATTTCAATACCATTTTAAATTTCATTATTATTTTCAAGTAAATAAATATCATCATATTGATCATATTAAAAAATATTCAAATGAACTCTCTTTAGCAAACAGAAAAAAAAGTATAAAAATGAAAAGTTTTGACATCTTTGCTTTGTACACAACAATAAAGAATAGTAAAACACTAAAAAATTTAGTATGTCTTAATTTTTAGTAGGGCAAAGCTTCCATTCTGCATTGGAAATCCCAGAGAAATAAAGTAGGTTAATGAAACAACCAGGTAATACATTAATAAATGTATATGCTAATGTTTTAACTTTTAAAATAGCACATTTCTTTCACTGTATTGAGCATTAAAAAAAATAAAAATAAAAATAAAAAATAAAAAATAAACTCTTCATGGGAAAATGTCTGTGATACAACTTAAAGTATTTTTTAAGCAACTATTTACTCTCTTAAAGTGAAACAAACTGTCCTTCCCATGAAGGACAGACATTTAAGATATTTCATCCCTCAAGTCTAAACTTTTCAGACTAAACTGTTAACTCACAAACCTTTGTTTTCTGAGATGGGAGGAAGAGGGATGGTGTATAATAGCAAAGCTTTTGATAATGACTGTCAAAAGTATCCTTCTAGACAAACTGTCCATCATGGTACTAGATGTGTACAGCAAACAATAAGAGTAAAAGTTACTAATAGGTATGTCTCAAAGAGTTGTAACTAAGGTAACATCAGGCCGGCAATAAGTCACAGGCGTACATAGTTGAACAGTTCTCTTCAATTATTTTAGCAATGACCTGGACAAGGAATTTGAATGTATGTCAGGCAAGTCATAGGATCATAGAATCACAGAACAGCTTGCATTGAAATGGATCTCAAAGATCATCAAGTTCCAACTCCCCTTCTGCAGGCTGGATCACCAACCACTAGATAAACTGTCACAAGTACATGTGGACTGGTGGTATGCTAAGTGTAACTCTCATCAGAAAGAAGGGTAGCAAGGATGATCCAGGGATCTAGAAGCCCTTCAACCTGACCTCAGTGCTAGGGAAGGTTACGGAGCGGATAATCTTGAGTGAAATCACATGGCATATACAATATTACTGGGGGACCAGGTCCAGACAAGAGTGAGTTCATGAAGGGCAGATCCTTCTTGATCTCCTTCCACGATCAATTGATCTGAATGGTGAATGAGGGAAAGGCTTTTGACATAGTATGTCTGGACTTCAGCAAAACCTTTGACACTGTCTCCCACAGTATTCTCCTGCAAAATCTGTCAGCCCATGGATTGGACTGTAACACCCTCTTGCTGGTTAAAGAACTAGCTGAAAGTCTAGGCCCAAAGAGTGGTGGTAATTAGAATTAAATCCAGCTGGTAAATAGTCATGAGTGGTGTTCCCTAGAGGTTGTTACTGGGCCCTGTCCTGTTCAGTATGTTTATTGATCACTCGGCTGAGGTGATTGTATGCCCAAAGTAAGTTTGCAGATGACACCAATCTGAGAAGAAGCGTCAATAAGCCTGGAGGTAGAATGGCCCTAGAGAGGGATACTGACAGGTGGGATCAGCAGTCTGAGACCAATGGAATGAATTTCAACAAGACCATGTACCAGGTCCTGAACTCTGGCTGCAATTCCATGCAACATTACAGGATTGTGGCAGAATGGCTGGAAAACTATATGAATGAAATGGACCTGGGGGTATTATTGGTCAGTGCTTGGCTGAACATGAGCCAGTAGCATGCCATGATAGCCAAGAAGACCAAAATTATCCTGGCTTGTATCAGAAATAGTGTAGCCAGCAGGAACAGGAAGTGATTATCTCTGTGTACTCAGCTCTGGTGAGGTTTCACCTCATGTCCTCTGTTTTGTTTTGGGCACCTCACTTCAAGAAAGACACTGAGTTCCTGGAGCATGTTCAGAGAAGGGTAACAAAGCTGGTGAAGGATCTGCAGCACAAGCCATATGAGGAGATGCTGAGAGAACTGGGATTGTTCAGTCTGGAGGATGCTCAGGGGAGACAATACTGCTTTCAACAACTCCCTGAAATGAAGTTTTGTCAAGGTGGGTTTGGCCTCTTCTTCTGTATAACTAGTGATAGTATGAGAGGGAATGGCCTCAGGTTGCACCAGGGGAGATTCACGTTGAACATTTGGAGAGATTTTAGGCACTAGAAGAGCCTACCCAGGCAGGTGGTGAAGTTACCATCCCTGGAGTTGTTCAATAAATGTTTAGATGTTCTAATAAGGGCATGGTTTAATGAGGAAATACTGGTGAAGGTGGACTATAGGACTGGATAATCTTGGAGGTTTTTTCCAACCTTTGTTATTCTATAATTCTCAATCAAGTCCTTGGTTAGATTGCCCAGGGTCCCTACCAATCTGACCTTGAATGTCTCAAAGGCTGGGGCATCCTCTGTACAGCCTATTCCAGCACATAAAATATGTGAGTGATATTAAATTAGGAGGAGTTGGTGACCCTATTTAGGGTAGAGAGGTCATACGTAGAGATCTTGATAGATCAGAGCTCTGGTGTCAGTGGTTTATGGGCTGGTTCTGCCCAGTTCCATGACTAGCTCCTCTCTGAGTGCAGAGGTGTATTCCTTTGTTCAGGCTAGTGGAGTCTGAACTAAACTTACTGGGGAGCAGAGGAGCCACACTGCTCTTCAGAGACAGCAAGGGGACCTGAAGGAACAGCATGGAACTATGTCAGAGGAGGATGAGGTGGGGGTTAGGGAAAGGTTCTGCATCAGAGGGAGGTGGGCATGGTCCCAAACTGCCACAGTGAAGGAATGTTTGGCCTTTGCTCTCAGACATAGCATTTGGATTTTGAGTAATCCTGTGTAGAGTCAAGTGTTGGACTCATTGATCCTTGTGGGTACATTTTAACTCAGAGTATTTATTCTGTGAGACAAGTTCACCACTCTTATTACTTTCACAGAATGTGTAAAGAAAATGTATTTTGATGATAACATTAAATAGATGAGTTGAAATGTAGCCATTCTTTAATAAGACAATACATTTACTCTGCACTCCACTCTCAGTTCCCCAGTTTATTGTACACAACTGCTGTTTATTTTGCCATCTGTGTACAGCTTCCCATTTTAAGTCCCAAATCTTCCTTACATGGCTGCCATCTGTGTTCCTTTTTCTCCTCTCAATAAGCTGCAAAGTTTGTTGATGTTCAAAACTGCCAGCATCTTCCAGCTTAATCATGTGTAATTTTCATAACACAACTCTCAACAAAGTTAAAAAAATCCTTCCAAAGTGAAGGGTTTGTTTACTTCTTCTTGCATGAAGATCAGATTATGTAAATATATCCCACAATAGGAACATATTTTACCTGGTATGGATGGAGGATGATTCCACGCTATTTCAGGTTTTCTACAGTCTATCACTTAGGCATATCTTGTATCAATCATATCTGTCTTTGTATTCACTAAAACCTCTCGGGAAAAAAAAATAAATAAATGAGGTGAAGGGTAGATGAATTTTCCCCCCGAGGCTGTAGAATATCTGAGCTTCAAGTTGTTGATGTATTTTAAAATATTCATAGTATTTTAAAATTAAAAAATAAAATAAAATAAAATAAAATAAAATAAAATAAAATAAATAAAATAAATAAAATAAAATAAAATAAAATAAAATAAAATAAAATCTCATAGAAAATTAACATTTAATGACCTTATATTTTAAATGAAGATAGAAGATCAGAAGAAACAATTGCTTTAACACAAGTTTGTTTCTAATTTTTTTTAATATATACTAGTAAATGCATCTTTCTGGAGAATATTCCAGCTATTAGATGCTGATAATGCACCTTGTGTGAAGAGTCAGTGTTATTTATCAGCTTAAAGCAGACTTGTTATTCATGAGGAAAAAGGAAATTATTCAAATATTCCATAAGTATCCCATATAATATCCAATGATAGAATAAATTCCTTTTCTGTTTTTTGCAGAGAAAATTTTATTAGTTTTTATCACAAAAAGAAAATTATGTGACTGTCCTCAGGCTCTACTTATTTTTACTGAGCAGCACAATTTTTAATTTCTAAACTTAAAGTCAGAAGAAATGACATTTAAATATTTTATATTAATTTTAATGTGAAATTGCTTAACTCATTTTTAAGGTGAATGTTCTGATAAGTTCTGCAAATTCAGATGTGTTTCCTGCTAAAGGAATCGTTGTACTCTGATCAAAAACAGCTCAAAAAATACAATTAGAATACAATTATGTGTAAAAAATATTTTTCATAATATTTCAAGTATGAATTTTTTCAAAGACATATCTGGTTAACATTATCCACATATTCACATTACAGTGAGCTAAATTTCATAAATATTTATGCAAAAACAATATATACAAATAAGCAGAATCCGGTGAACATAATTGCCCATATTGAACACTAGTCATGGCTGCTCATGTTCTTTGTTTCTAGGGCTTGTGAAAAAAGCTACAACTCATGCATTTTCTTAGTGTCGTGATCACTCAAGGCGGGACAAATGCTTTAGTAATACAGGTTGTATGAATCAAGTCACTCTTAAATACCACAAAAAAACTTCCTCTTCTCTGTTGGTGAATACAAGCCACTGGCCTTTCTATGATGAACTGTATTATCCCTCAGGTCTAACACATAATTCCTTATGTGCATGTATATTCCATTTTTTCCACTTTCACTCTGCAAAGGATTCTTCATCAAGTTCTGTCATTGCATTATTTTGCATCATTTGGAAAAGCCTTCCCAGATTGCAAACTTCAACAACTTCATTTGTTCCTTCCCAAGTTTCTATCTCTCAATGGAAAAATGAAATGGATGACTTGTCTACTGGCTGCTCGATCTTCTTCAGAGAAAAATCTTTCTTAGAAAAAAAACTACCACCAACAACAATAACAAAAACATCTTTTCAGTCTTCTGGAGTAGAAAAACTGAAATTATTGAAATATAACAGGGAAAATAAAAACAAACAAAACAAAAAAAAAACAAACAAACAAACAAAAAAAAACACCTGATGTTTTACTTTAGTAGTCACACTAAAACAAACACATCATTGATTTTTTACTCTCAAGACTTTTAGTGAGCAAAAAATTGGTAACTTTTTTGTTATTTATATTTTAGTGTAAACTATATCAACAAAAGATAAGTTACTCATGGGACCTCACTTCTAGATTCCATCTAGATATAATTGCCTTTTAACAAATATCTAACTCAAATTCCTCTTTCCTAATCTCACTGGGAAAAAAATAAATAATAATAAAATAAATAATAATAATAATAATAAAGTTAAAAAAACCACAACAATTCTGGTCCTTAAAAGCTCTGTTATCACACTCAGTGATTTTATACTACATACATGACAGCAGTCATGCTTGATTTGCTAGATACATTTTTTAAACAATAATATCATTTTATATCTTAAATATACAAATGGACTCACTTTTTTACTTTTCAGGAAAAGGACACAAACAAAGAAAATAAAAAAATAGCTTTCTGAAATAATTCCGGCAGATATCCTCTAATTGTTTGCTCCCACGGCTTGGAGGGTTTTAAGATTATTAGGCACAATATGTGTTTGAGACCAGAGTGATACTAAGGTTACTAAGCACAAGACACATTTGAGACCAGAGCTACCTGAGTGTAGGGAAAGGTGATGGCAGATAGCTAGTTCTAAATTACCCAATAAAGGGTGATTGTCACAATCCAGTTAAAGAAAAATTGACTTACCTACTCTAAGGATCAGGGCTCACCAAATACACCAAAAGGAAGGATCTCCAGATCCTTCCCTTGCGGCAGCCAGCCCTTAAACAAAACTTAGGGAGAGATGAAACCAGGATCCAGTCCTTCAAGTAGCATGATTGAATTGCTTCAACATGTGCTCCTAGGGCTGGCTGTGTCCCTTCTCTGGGTGCTATACATTCAAAAGGCTTTTAAACTTCTCTCCAAAGTTCAAATCTCCCTGGACTACTTTTTAGAGCGATCATGTTTTTTCTTAGCTTAAGTAGTAAAACTACTTTTTTTTTTTTTTTTTTTTTTCCTTTACACTCACCTAAGTTTTCATTACTTGGTGAATATATAATCACAAAGTAAGCAAAGGCTGTCTAGTGAATGGAAAGCCATTACTTCAAAAAAGTAATAAAAATTGAAACTGAGAAGCTTAGCTCACCAACTACTTTGCTTACGTATCAACACCATTTAACATTATTCTTTAATCTGATATATCTTAACTATCACTAGCAATAGATGCATCTATGAAAAACAATTTGGGAATGTCCATCTGAGATACATCTCAGCACCTGAAAAACTGGAAATCAAGTTATTTCATATACTTAATAGTTTCAAAAGTGTTTTTGTTTTGTTTTGTTTTGTTTGGGGTTTTTTCGTTTGTTTGTTTGTTTGTTTTCCCCTGGAAGTCCAGCAAAATCAACTGGATTTACTTATTTCCCTGTTTACATAATTACTAGAATTTCATTTTGCACTTCCTTAGAAACCACAGTTAATATTCTAAAGCAGCTAAAGCTCTTCATATTACTTTTAAGCACAAAACCTCATTTTGACTTTTATGGATGATAGGATGTATTTGCAAATCAACATAGATCCAATATTTCTATTTCACATTCAACAGAGATTGAAATTCTACTGAACCACATTTCTGCAAAAGTATGAGCAACAAAATACTCAAAAATTTCTAATGATTTTCAAAACAAGTCTCACTGAAAATCATTAGTGAATTTAATTTTTTTCACCATTAATAAGAATAAAATCATTGGTTTTAATGCTACACATCTTTTCCAAATGAAACTAAATCTCAGAATACTCTATGCCACTGTATCCATTTCCAGAAAGAAGTACATCTGTTCTTCCATATTTTCCTATTTAATATTATCCTCTCTTTGAAGTCTCAGGTTTTCTTCAGTGTTTACTCTAGCATTAGCTAGAATAGAGTTGCTCTTTTTTTGCTTATTTTGTTTATTTATTTTTCTTCATTTGCTTGGAACAACAATGTTGATAAGCTCAGTTATATCTCTGTAAGTGCTGATGTTATGTTCTAATTTCACCTCTTTAGGCCAGTGAAATATTGCATGAACCTACTGGCCTTAGACATTCTCACAGAAGAGAGAGAAAAATTAACCAATGCTGAACTTCCATTAAGATCAATTAGCCAGATCACCTGGAAGATATAATGCTGTCTCCTAACATATAGACATATATTTCAGCCTGGACAAACTAGCAATTTCAAGGATACTATTATGAACCAAGGCACAGTTGTGAAACATCAATTTTCATTTAAATTTAGGCATTGTAAGCTGAGAAATAATGTGGCTTCAATGAAAGAAGAAAAACAATGGAAAACAATTTACATTTTAATATAAAACTAATCACAGTGTAAGATGAAAAGGGCAGCAGTAAAAAAAAAACAAAAAAAAAAAACAACTGTTAAAGATAAAAGTAATTAGCATGAACTAGCAAAGTAAATGTGAAAAGGCAATATGATTTCTTTGATGGCTTAGCTCCAGCAAAATGACTACTGCTAAATTCAAGTGTACTTCCTGAAGAAAATTATTTAAGAAGGGCAGGAGGTGCACTATTATTGAAGAATTAAAGTTACAAAGCTAAGGGGACGGAAAAAAAAAAAAAAAGAAGAAAAAAAAAAAAAAGAGAGCTTTACATTTATTTATGAATATTATACAATAGGGGAGTTAAGCAATAATATATCAGTCGATCTCCGTAAATGATGAATTGTGTAACTTGATGACTACATTTTTATTTCTATTCTCTTACAAAGAAATAGTGTTATTGTAAAACAGATCTGGACCATCCAGAAGAGTATTTTACATTATTCTGGGGCAAATATACCATACCAAGTCATTAACTTGACAGTACAAATGAATTTACTGGGCAATGAGAAAAGGAAGTAAACAAAAGCACTAAGGAAACTAAATACACTACTTTTATGCTGTCAGATACAAGGTTCAGTTTAAATAATAATAATAATAATTAAAATGAAAAGGAAAAAAACAAACAAACAAACAAAAAAACTACATTAATATGTAATCATCAAGAAATCATATAATCAGAGAATACTCCACACTGTAAGGGATCCACAAGCACCACAGTAAAGCTCTCAGAATTAAAACCCTACCAGTGTCTGAGAGCGGTGTCCAAATGTTCCTTGAACTCCAGCAGTTTGTGGCCATGTCCACTACCCTTGGAAGCCCCCTCCATGCCCACCACCCTAATTGCAGAAGCTTTTCTGAACTTTCCTGACCCTCCTCTGACACAGCTCAGTGTTGTTTTCCCAGGCCCTAATGCGACAGCAAAGAGCAGAACTCAACACCCCCTCTGTTGTTCCACAATCATCTACAGTTTCCTTGCAAGTTTCATAGTATTATTTTAAACTATTTCCTTTCCTTTCTTCTTACAAATATTTTTGGCTTATATAATATATAATATATATCTCGTGGGGGAAATATGAATGAAAAAATTAGTTCTGGAAGCACTGTAGCATTATAAACTAAGGAGTACAAACTATATGAATCTTTACCTTTTAAGTTGCATGTTTATTTTTAATTTTTTATTTATTTATTTATTTATTTATTTATTTTCCAAATTGTAACATCTATAAAATAAAATCAAGTTTACTGTTACAAAATGGATTGAGTTACTTTTGCAAGTTCTGGATATAATTAAATACACACGAGAAAACTGCTGAAGCCACTTGGAAAAAAAAAAAAAAAAATAAAAAAAAAGAAAGACATCCTATACTGAAACATCACTGTATGAAAAAAGTAGAAAGATGTCACTAGCATGTTGACATCTCCATGAAACTAAGGTTAAGGCAACAATTTTGATTTTGCTGCAGAATCTTTTATCACTTTGATTCCAACTTGATGTTTTTAGAAAGGGACACAGCACAATTCTATATGAAAAAAGAAAACCTCAAGACTTTTTCAACATTTGAAGAATAGGTGCTTCCTGGCATCATTAGCTGCAACTTTTCCTTGAAGAAAAGGCATTACAGTACTTAGATGCATTAACATTTTGAGGTGAATTGTGCTCATATTTTACAGGCAAAGAAGTCTAAAGTAATGGTCTGAAATAGTTGCTCTGGACTGTAGAGTTGCTATCAGCATCTAAAAGACCTTAGTCCTTGCTTGAAGGCTAGTTCATAAGTAAGATATTAACACTTCCCTTCATAAGAGGATAATTGAACTATAAATCTAAGAAGAATGAAATCCTCTGCCTCCAACTGTTGAATTATAATAATAATAATCAAAGTATATGTGTAAATGGTGATGATCTCATTGCATGTTTAGACTAGAATATACCCCTATTTTCTATTTTTATTCCAGAGACAAATATGAAGAAAATAATAGGCTTAAGTTTGGCTTCTTTGTTGTTCACTGGGGAATATGAGGACTGTAATTAAGTATCAAGCTCTACAATTTAAGAGTCATTAGATAAGATGTTAAAATAAATGTAAAATTTTAAAGAAATTTCACACACTGAAATTCATGAAATGCATAGACTGTGAAAAGTGCAAAAACAAGCAAACAAAACAAGAAAAAAGCCCAAGTCAACGTCAAATCATTATAAAGTGCAATATTGCACCTGAAAATCCTCATAATGATGCAGAACTTCCATGTACAAAACATTCAACAGAATTTACATGGAAGTATTAGGCCAAATATCCTGCTTGTGTAAAATGGTGTGTTCCATTGATCTTGATGTAATGTTGATTTTTACTAGTTGAGAATTTCTTATTGTGTACCAAAACCATTTTCAGATAGTTGAGTCATCTGATTGTTAAGGAAAACTTTTCCTTAACAATCTGAAGGATTCAAAGTCATTGAATCAGCTCAGGAACTAAATTATAAATGCAGCACGTAACACTTAACAGTAAAGCACATGATGATAACAAAACCTTAATGTATTGCAGTCCCGAGGGGCAACAGTATCTGTTTTATTCCACAGTACCTCTTGTGGTGCATTTCAGTGTATATTTTCACTGCAGTCATTAAAAAGAATGAAAAGAACCTGAGATACATTTTCAATCTGCGTTATTTGAGAAATACCACCAACTGTAATCTATAAAACCTATGTTAGAGTTTGTCTACATTTTGAAAATAAGAGTTTCAAAAGACCTTCACAAAGTAAGGTTTGAGGACTATACTGTCCTGTTTGTTTTCTGAGGTTTTATGAAATACAATAAAATTATAGAAGAATTACTTTAGGGGGAAAGCTCTCTTTAAACGTAGGACTGAAAGGTAAAAAAGACTAGTGCCTTAACATCCTTGCTTTTGTAAAAAAGACTAGTGCCTTAACATCCTTGCTTTTGTGAAAATGCTGACCCCATTGTTGTTGTTTTTTCCACTACAATCACAAAATCACAGAATTGCAGGGGTTGAAAGGGACCTCAAGAGATAATTGAACCTATTAATGTATGTTCTCTACAATAGGTTGCACAGATAGGAATCCAGATGGTTCTTGAATATCTCTGTAGAAGGAAATTCCACAACTCTGGGCAGCCTGTTCCAGTGTTCTGTCACCCTTATAGTAAATAAGATCTTCCTCATGTTTGTATGGAACTTCCTATGTTCACATTTTAGGATGCTGCTACTTATATGCTACTGTGCACCACTGAGAAAAGCCTGGCCTCACCCTCCCACATAACTTCAGATATTTCTAAGCATTCACTGAGTACTCCCTTAGCCCTGTTTTCTCTAGGCAGGGCAGACCTAGGTTGCTCAGTCCTTCTTCACATGGCAGATGCTCAAGGCCCTTTATCATCTTTGTGTCCCTCCATTGGACTTCTAGGAGTTCCTTGCTTTTTTGGGGCTGAGAAGCTCAAAACTAGACACAGTATTCTGAATGTGACCTCACCAGGGCAGAGTAGAGCATCAGGACATCCTCCCATGCCCTGCTGACCACGCTCTTTCTAATGCACCCCAGGATACCATTGGCCTTCTTGACCACAAGGGCACACAGTAAAAGGATCATGAAAATAGAATGGTACTGGGTCCATAACACCACAAAACCGTGACAATAACTTTCTCAGTTTCTTTTCTTCCATACATTTTATCTTTTTGGTGTCAGATATGCTGTATCTGGACAACAGAAGTAGGAAATTCATGTAGATGAAAAACAAAACTGGACCACTTATCAAAGTCTTTCTGGTATAAATTACCATGGAGTAATAACCTTGCATTGGATTTCATACCTACAATTGATTAGGTCTGATTTAAATGCCTGATAAAATCAAAATTTAGTCTGCTTTTCACTTCTATTTTACACCAGTGATTGACTGCATATTACTCATAATATTAATCACATGTTCTGTGTTGAATTAAATTAAGCAAGTTAGACATTGAAAATTATTGTAAACAATAATAAAAATATATAGTTTGTTTAATACTTATTGAGCTTTCTTGACTTGCTGTCAGTTTGTTTGAGGTAGTTACCATGGCTTACTCAAATATACTAAAATTGTACTGGGACGTTATTTTAATATCAGCATCCCCAGATACACAGGAACAGTTAACTGACTAAAGTCTGATATATCTGAAGTCCCCAAATCCAAGGGGAAATAACAGTTGTTTTTTGCTCAAGCATCCAAGAAAAAGTATAAGAATAAAAATAAATAAAAAGAAAAATCGGAAGAATAAGGAATAAGAGAGAGAAGGAAAAGGAAAAAGAGAGAGAAGGAAAAGGAAAAGAAAAAGGAAGAGGAAAAGAGAAAGGAAAAGGAAAAGGAAAGGGGAAGGGGGAAGGGAAAGGAGAAAGAGAAGGAGAAGGAGAAGGAGGAAAAGGAGGAAAAGGGAGGGAAACTGAAAAGCAAAAGATGGATGGATTTTGAAACATCTTGTGTTATTTAAAATTAGATTTTGTAGAGGTGGACTACCAGGACACACAAATAAGTCTACAGACTTTTAGGTTAATATAAATTGCTTTAAATGTACATATTCTCAAACTGTTTCACGTTTAGATGGATATAGTTAGCAGAGGTTATGCACTTGTGATGTAGCAGTGAACAGAATCACAGAAACATAAAAGATGTGTTTATGAATTGCAGAATGATTGTTTGCCCTCAGAGCTGAAAGGGCACCAGTCAAATCCTGTCTGGGAACCATATGGCATGCTGTTCTCTCGAAGTCTAACATCTGCCTCTTTGACAGCTTTTTAACTTTTTTATAAGCTAACACCTATCTGGACAGACATATTCTTCCTTCATCTGGCTATGAAATATGTCTAATTTATGTTTAATTGTATGGGAAAGCAAGTTTGACACTTACATGTGGTTGTGTATCTTCAATGGTCATCCATAACTATTAATCCTCAGTGTCTATAATAATCAAAATCCATGCAACTTTCCCTGAGAGTTAGAAAATATAGTTTTAATGTGATAAATGGAGAAACAAGCTTAATTCATAGATGGGAAATAAGCAGTACCATGTTAAATTTCAAGAAGAGAAGAAATCTATATGGTTATAGACTTGGTTCACTATTTTTTAATTTTTTTTTTAAGATAACTTACCTAATTAAACTACTATACATACATTCAATAAATTGCATATACTTAATAATTCAAAAATAGTAATGTACAAGAAAACTCAATAACTATTAGGTCATTAGCCAAGCACTGGAGTGGCCTGAATATAATTTATTGCTTTAAAATAGAGCACAGTAAATGTATAATAAAGATTTGAAAACATAGGATTCTGCCAAAATCTTTAACAGAAGATACTTTTCTGATTTCTGCTGTACTTAAGCACTGTTGAAAAACCTATTTGGTACTTGTCCTTAATATAAAGACCCAAATATACTCTCTATTCAGCTTTTATCTCTGTCACAAAGATTAACTTATGTAGTGTCAGTCGTCTGTGGATTCATCCTAACAGAGACTCTGGTTTTAATAAAAAAAATAAAATTGAGAATGAATGTTTGTTTGTTTGTTTTGCTAAGTAGAATCAGAATTATGTGTATTTAAAAAAGTGAAAGGGAAAGAACTTCAACCAAACACTACAGAAGCTTCTGCTGCAAGTACTGTTACTGACATACACAGTGGTTTGACCTTCATAAATTAAACAATGAATATATACCAGTGAATCATTCTTGCCTATTTCTATTCAAAAGAGGTAATGTAATACATCTGTAGAGCCCAGTTGATTCATGCACAGTGTGAAAAATGTCCAGGTGCTTTCTTTATTTTGGTGCAAATAAATACTGGTGGAATCCTATGAGTCAATTTTATTCTTCCTAGACAAATTTTTCCTAAGCTATGGGTGCACACGTGCACCTCTCATTCATATGTAAAGTTCAGCCTTTCTTATTTCCCAATTCACTTAACACTTCAGAAAAAGCATTGCTAAAATATGTGTGAATAATCATGTTTTGGAAATCCATTTTCTTATATTTGTCAGAAATAATGTTTATTTGCTCACAGCAGCTTTAAAGGATATGACATAAAAATCCTGAAACAGTTCAAAATATTCTGTGCTCTGGGCTAAACAGATTTAGTGTAACAGCTGGTCAGGAGTTTTCAGAGTTCACAGTTTTTTTGCTATAAAATTTACACTCAGGATTGAAGAAGACCAAAATGTTTTGAAGAAGCTAGACAAAACTTCTGAATATAACCCAAACAAACCCTGAAAAAGTTTTAATTCATTATTTAGTTGGGAAGTCTTAGACTGTCTCCTTTTCTGAATAGTCTAACGCTGTATGTTCTCAGACACATCAAGCTATCCTGCTCTTACTTTCACCTGATCATGTTTCATGGAGCAGAGGCATGAAAAACTCAATTTCCAAGCCAAAAGGCTTCTCACATATGAGGTGCTTTAACCACGACCATGAAATCTTCCATACTCTCAATGCAGAGTTTGAAATCTTACCAGCTACAGCAGGATGAAACCTTTCCCATATATCTACATATATCATATTTCTAATGAAACAGAAAACTGAAAACAAATAAACAAAGAAACATTACATTGTGTAGATGTTCATTACATAGAAACATACATTTGAGAACTCTGAAAGTAGGAGGAATCATCTTTACTTTTAATTAATGTTCACTTAGTTCAATAATACTCTTGAATGGTAAAGATTCTTATGACTTTTTAATATAAATTATTACATTTGCTAAATATAAGAAAAAAAAAATCCATCAAGTATTTATCTTCCTATGCTCAGTTATGTAATATTGGAAAAACAAACAAACATACAAACAAAATACTGATGTATCTTAAAAGAAAAATAGATAAGATTTCAAAATTAGATTTTATTCTAAAATAAAAGTTAATTTATTCTAAATTATTTATTCTAAATTATTAGAAAATTATTCTAAATTATTCTAAAATAATATTTAATTTATATAGTTCTACTGTATTTATTGCTTTGTTACTGCACTATAGTTTGACCTCCCAAGCCACAGAGTCTCCAAGTGAAATACTCCTGCAATAACATTATACAGAAAACAAAAAAATCTATTTTCTATGAAAAATTGGTGATACAGTAATTGATATAGAGTTACAGTCCTCTAGGAAAGTGTGTCCTTGGACATATAAAGTAGTCATATAAAGTCATATAAAGAAAGGGTTGGCAGATTATTTAGGAGATGAGTCACTCTCTCTTATCTATTGCAATTACTTGGATAAATGGAGAGGTGAATCAACATTTTTACCAGGCTGTGTTCCCAAATGTGTGTTGAATTCCATCCTTCTTTCTTAAAAGACTTCAAGGGCAGTGTGAGCAAACACAGAAACCTCTCAGCAATTTTGTTCAGGTAAGGAACAAAAGGAGAAAGTGAAGGCGATAAATAAGGGCTGCTCTGAAAGTAATGCCTCCTGTTTCATTATATTAGTGCATGATGTCAGAGGCAGATGTTGACAGGATGGTAATAGAGATAGAAGCTTCCCATGAATATCCCATTATTTGTTGTTGCCATCTGACAAATGGCAGCAGAGTGGCAGTCTGACAGAATGGTGTCTGACATGGAAGTGCATACGATGCAGAGGTGTTATCACTGAATTCCTCCATGCAGTAAAATTGGCACCAACTGTCATATGTTTGCTGAACAGTTATGGAGACCAATCACTGGATATGAGCACAGTGAGGAAGTCAGTGACGCATTTCTGCAGTGGTGATTTCTGCTGGTGTAGATTGTTACAGATGCAGTCAGAAAGCTCTTTTTCATTCCTGGAGAAAATTCTCAATTAATAACAGCAAGTTTGCTAAATCAATCAAACAAACAAACAAACAAACAAAATTCTTGCTAAGAGTTTCTGGCCATCACAATATCAGAAGTTGGCATTTCACATTATTCTAACTCTGTGAAAATGATCAGACGTTGATCTACAGTGTGTGATCCTTCAGGACGTCTCAGACAAACTGCCTGGCTCAATGCTTTCTTAATTTCTTACCAATAGTTTTAAAATTTGCTGTATGTATTGCAGTATGTTCACCTGTGCTTCTTCCTGAAATTTGTCTATACGTGGTTTCTTATTTTATATTATAAGATGATGAAAAATAGTTCAAGTTTTTCATTTCTGTTATAGAGTGATACTTTCTAATATCCAACATAATTTAAGATGTATTCAGCTATTCAGCAGCCAGAAAAATAAATAAATAAATAGTGGTCTTTACATAGCAAAGCCTGGTCAGAACTTTCATTTCTAAAACCCTGTTTGCTATATCTTGTAGTACTTTCAAGCTTCACTGCATACTACTTTCCTCTAGGAAACTGGCAGGAATGTTCATAGTAATTAATATTTTCCAGTTTGTTTCTACATTGTATGTTAATTACTATGAGATTCAGAATAAAGTGAAAAAAAAGAAAAAAAATGAGGTGGGCTTTACTAATAAGTGGTATACAGTTTTTATATCACTGTTTTAAAAAGATTTCTTTATAATTTGTTCTTATTTTAAAGCTTCAATAGATTTTGTTAAAAGTGCTATTATTGGACTTCCATTGCTAACTTGTAAACACATTAATTTCCTATATTTCCAGTTTACTCAGTATTTTGTTAAAATTTCAGGAAATAATTTACACCAAAAGTATAAATACCAATTAATTTAAAAAAATCTTTCAAGTGGAAGATGCTAACATTGACATTGTAAAAATGAAAGGATTAAGGAGAACATCAGATGATAATCTGAAATAATTCATAAGTATTTCAGATAGATTTCCAGAATTAAGTGACAGAAGAAGCTCCTTGGAAATTAAATGTATGGTTTGACATGAGATAATGTGAAAAATGAAGAATTTCAAGAAGTGATTTTCGGTGTGTATTTCAAAATTCGCAATAAGTTCTTTACCTATATAAGAACTTCCTTCAATAGGACAATAGGATGTAAGAGTCTTCTTTGCATAGGCTCTTTCTAAAACACAATCTTATTTTATTCAAAAATTTACATTACTTTCTGCAGAAGGCACGTCTTAAGCTCTATAGCAGACTAGGATACCATCAGTTTTGAAGGAGCTTAAGGATGAAGCATCAGAGACAGAATGTATTGAAAGGATATTAATAATCTCTTTTGCAGTATTGTTTATTATTTAGGGTATAAGGTTCACTTTGTTCAACAATATCTATATGTTATGCTTTATAATAGCATATAATTTATTATAGTATTATTGGTTAAAACTTATGATTATCAACAAAGTCCTTCAGAACAGACTGGTAAATTATAAAACATTCATGCTGTGTCTACTTAATCTTGTCAGATTTGAAAAGATAGTTATAAATTAGGCTATAATTTCAAGACATAGTCAGAAATATTATTTATGTTTGCAAAATTCATAGCCATCTTATTATTATTGATTGATTGATTTACTTTAATGAAAGCCTTTAGGAAGCTCAGTGTTTATTGAAATAGACATTTTTCAGTTTCTTGGGTGAAGGAGAGATTTTGACCTTTCTAACCCCAAAGACGAATGTTAACATTCTTCATTCAGAAGGGGTGAAGGAAACATATAGTCTTATAGTCCTGATTTACATATAAGATTAAAGATTTTGTTTATACAAAACTAAAGAATACATATAAGATTAAAGATTTTGTTTATACAAAACTAAAGAATGAAATAGCATAAAATAGTATGAAATGCTGTCTCAGATGTGGCTTTTCTTACAACTAGCAGTCATTCTCTGGTGAAGTTTCTAAAGTTCTTTATAAATATCAACTACAATATTATTTTTAATGTGCATTTCTTCCTAGCTTTAAAAGTGGAAAGAGTACATTAATAATGACACTTTTCTTATTACTATTACTATTTTTATAAAGTAAATTAAAATGGAAAATCATTTAACTCTTAGAAATAAATCTAAGCTGATCAGCAAAATTTATGTCAAATTGGTACATGAGTCTCTACTATGCACTACATCCTTCCAGCGGTTTCTGATAATAGATAAAATATATTTTTCTTCTACATGTGATTGTCAGTCAGTTTCATTTGTAAAGCTGATTTTGCATTAGTGGTAATAATAGATAGGTTAGGTAAAGTTACCCTTCAGTATGATAAGAAGTCCAAGTGTTTGTGCTGACTGAAATCTTTTGACAATTTCAAACTGTCACCTGAATTAAAAGCCTGAAATTTTTAATCTGACTATTGTTCAATCTCCAGATGTCAGACCCTTAAATTGAATGCTACACAAGAGTCACTGAAAGCATTTCAGGCACTTTGTGTGGAACAAAAACAAATTTATCTCCCTAATGACAAACACAGGAAAATTCAATGGAAGGTATAAAACACTGCACTAACCTTCACAGTCTAAGAAACAGCTGGAAGAAATTGTGTCTTAATCTCTAGCTGGCAATCAGTTCATTCTCTGAAGTAGGATGACAAATAGCATTTCTTCACTAATATTTCGGATGATGTCCAATAACAGTTATTGATTTTCTGAAGGAAAAATAGAAGGTAAGTGTATCTATTGCTCTTGGGTAACGGTCTGCCTCATGGCATTGCTCAGGATTGCTAGAGCAGTTAATGGAGACCTTTCTCTCATGTATGAAGACATGATTTCTAAACTCAGATATAATAATTACTGAATGCAGACTCAAGACTTCTCATGGGATAAAGAAAGCAGAGAAAGAACAAAATGCCTTCTCACTGCATTAATGCTTAT
Source organism: Excalfactoria chinensis (assembly GCF_039878825.1). Classification (NCBI taxonomy): domain Eukaryota; kingdom Metazoa; phylum Chordata; class Aves; order Galliformes; family Phasianidae; genus Excalfactoria; species Excalfactoria chinensis. The sequence goes on along the minus strand of NC_092857.1, from coordinate 54,976,218 downwards.
TTTTTACTTACATGTAAATAGCCATATGTAATGTATATTTTCCTCTTCAGTGATGTTAGATTCAAAAATATAGGTGTTTTACTTGAGTGTAATATTTTTCAACATGTATTATATGTATGAATAACACAGCAATTCAACTCAGTTAAGCCTTAAGCAGATAGTCTACACAAACTTTCCCAACTTGCACCTTGCAAGCCTTAGCATCTGAGGGTGTAAGCCAGGTTTCCATTTCCCTGACCCATTTTTCATAACTTTGTTTCTGTGGGGAGATCACAAAGATGACAGAGGTAAAGCATACTTCAGAACCTTCCAAAAGGGCATGCCTGTATTACCACTGAGGTTCAGATCAGGAGAGTAATTCTGAAATGTCCACCAACCATACTGAAGTTCATAATGCAGAGCATATATGGAAGGTGTATTTTCCTCTGGAGAGAATTCAATAAGCACACCACCCAGAAGTCCACATGTCCATAAAACACAGTTTACATTTAGTTAAGATAAATCTCCTAGATGTACAAGAGTACATTTATTCCTCAGTAACAGCTGCTTTTTCTATGCAGGAATGCTCCCATTAGATCACTGTCACAGTTTAAACATAGCCACTATGAATAAATAGAAAATACTTAATCCAAGTGCAAGGTCCTGCATCTGGGTCAGGGCAGTCTCAAGCACAAACACAGACTGGATGGAGAATGGCTTGAGAGCAGCCCTGAGAAGAAGGATTTCAGGGTGTTGACTGATGAGAGATTCCACATGAGTGGGCATTACAGAGGCCAACCATATCCTGGGTTACATCAAGAAAAGTGTGGCCAACAGGTCAAAGGTGGTGATTCTGCCCCTCCACTCTGCTCACATGAGACCCCACCTGCAGTACTGCATCAAGTTCTGGAGCCCTCAACACAAGAAGAACATGGCACTGTTGGAACAGATCCAGAGGAGGGTCACGGGGATGACCACTGAGCTGAAGAACTTGACCTATAGGGACAGGCTGAGAGAACTGGGGCTTTTCAGACTGGAGAAGAGAAGGCTTCGAGGAGACCTTACAGCAGCCTTCCAGTACCTTAAGAGGGCCCATAGGAAAGCTGGGGAGGGACTTTTTATAAGGACAGGTAACAAGCAAATGAGGGAAAATGGCTTTAAACTGGAAGAGGTAGATTTAGACTAGATATTAGAAAGAGACGCTTTACATTGAAACAGGTTGTCCAGGGAGGTTGTGAATGCCCCCTACCTGGAAGCATTCAGGGCTGGGCTGGATGTGGCTGCAAGCAGCCTGGTCAAGTGGGAGGTGTCCCTGCCTGTACCAGTGGAGTGAAACTAGATGATCTTGAAGCTCCCTTCCAACCCAAACCATGCTATGACTCTATGATTCTGTAAGTCACAGAAGTAACCTGAGTTAAGTTCCATCAAATAGATATGTTTTTCTTTTTTCAGAAGCACTCCTCAAAATTTTGCGAGAAGAAATGCAACCAACCACAAAGAGATGGGGAAGGGAAAAATGTAGCTTTTATTTCTCTCCAACATTGTCAAAAACACTTACCAGGTTCCCATCTTCAAATTCACATGTCATAACTCAGCCTAAACATAAAATTTTAAATACATTAGCCTTCTGTCTTTTCTTGTGTAAGACAAACTTTTCTAGCTCCATTTGTCACATATAATAACCATAACAAAGTAAATGGACAAAATAAGTTTTGTCTAAAAGTACAGTTCTGGTGAATCTAACCCTAATCAAGTAAGTCGGCAAAATGATCATGCGTAATTTCACAAGCATATATAAGCAATATAGTGAAAGACTACTAAGCAGTATCAACTCCACATTATGATCAAATGATTTTTTTTATAATATTCACAATAATATTTTGTAAACATATTTTACATGTATTCTATTGAAATGAAGAGATTCCAGTCTTCTCCAAAGGCTTCACTTTGCATTCAAAATACTTTTTTAGGATGAGAAGAGGGAGAAATATTGTCTGTCAGTGTGTGTATATGAGCATAAGTGAAGCTGATTGCATCTCAGTATCTTGATGGTGAAAAATTCACAATAGTTTAAAAAAAAATAAAAAATCGTTTGGATTAAGAAAAGTAAGTTTTAGAACAAAAATTTTGCATCTTCCAATTCCTTAATTTGGATTTCTCATTTTGAAATTTTCTGTACTTACAAGAATTGTAAATGGTGCACAGAAAACAGAGTTTTAGTGTCTGACACTACAGTAAATGTTACTTTCTGTTGAATAATTAATAAATTTATTAATATATGAATTAATACCTTTTAGTAAAGTGAATAACATGCTGTTCAAGGCCCAGGGCACTAAGTAGCCTCTAACAGTGTATTAATTTATGTACTTATTTTATTTCTATTAATCTTTTAATTTAAAATATTTTTAATTTTAAGACTACTAATTTTTTAAAAATTCTGAATTTATTTGCTCCAAAGAAAAGTCTTGCATAACGTAAGCAGACTATCATTTATTGTAGTGAAACTTCATGGATGTGGTAAAGGACAACAATTTCTTCAAGATCTTCCCAGGGAAGTGTCAGAGAACAACAAAATGGTGAGCCACACTTCCATGCCTGGGAAGATCGGGGAACAGATTCTACTGGAAGATATGTTAAAGTACGAATGAGACGAGACCCCATCTGCAGCACTGCATCCACGTCTGGCTACCCCACCACAAGGAAGACACAGACTTGTTGGGGTGGGTCCAGAGAAGGCTACAAAAAAATGATCAGAGGGCTGGAGAACTTCAGCCATGAAGAAAACTTGAGGGAATTGTGCTTGTTTAGTCTGGAGAGGAGAAGGCTCTGGAGAAACTTCACTGTTGCCTTAAGGTACTTATATAAAGCTTAAAAACAGGAAGGACACTTACTTATTATATAGGCAGAAAGTGATAGAACAGAGGGAGCAGTATTATAAAAAAAGGGAATTTTTGATTAAAAATTTTGATTAAGAGGAATTTTTTTACACAAATGGCAATTGAAGCCCTGGCACATGTTGCCCAGAGAAGTCGTAGATGTCTCATCCCTGAAGGTGTTCAAGGTCAGGCTGGTTGGGGCAAGGGGCAGCCTCATCTGATGGGTGGCAATTGCCCACAGCTAGATGGTTGGAACTAGATGTGCCTTAAGGCCCTTTGAACACAAACCATTGTATATTTCTGCACACTCCTCTCTCTCAGGCCTTCCAGTAGACAGATACATAAGGGCAGTTTGGAGCTGATATTTGTATGCCTCATAACCATAGGATCAGATGACTCAGAATGCTTAGCACTTTTGTGTCTGTTATTTGTACAATACAGTATGATTGTGGAAATGAGGGTTGAGTATATCACATGATTCAGCCACAAAACTGCCTTATTCTCTCTTGTTGCAGTACTAACAAAAGACATCATACATAACCAGTATACAGAATTAGGAACTGTAGAATAAACAGCAAACATAAACAGTATGAAATGAGTGACAAGACAACAAATATCTGCTGAGTATTCATTAGCATTCATGTAAGCTAGGTTACAGAACAGTAAGAAATTCTGAGAGATACAGAAGATTAAAATAGACTTAAGCTCATTGAAAGCTGTGTTTAAACCACTTACAGTGACAAATAATAATGAAGTACATCTAAAGCAATAATAAAAGCCTACTAGGTCTTTGCTTTTATATACAGAAAATAATGTACAAATAAACAATATCTAAAACACCAAATGGACTACAGAAACACATTAAAAGGGAAAGGTGAAACCTTTGCACAGTATGTAATATCATACACATTGAATATAGGGGTCTAATTAAAATATAATATATATATATTATATATTATATATTTATCATTTATTATTTATTATATATTATATATTATATATTTATCATTTATTATATATTATATATTATATATTATTATATATATTATATATTATATATCATATATTATATATTATTTATATATAATATATAATATATGATATATAATATATAATATATAATATATAATATATAATATATATATAATATATATAATATATATAATATATAACATTATTTAACTTATTTAATTATTTAATTATTAATTATTTAATTATTTTTATAATATATAATATTATATATTATATATTTATCATATATTATATATTATATATTATATATTATATATTATATATCATATATTATACATTATATATTATATATTATATATTATATATTATATATTATATATTATATATTATATATTATATATTATATATTATATATTATATATTATATATTATATATTATATATTATATATTATATATTATATATTATATATTATATATATAATAAAACAGGAGCCCCCCCTATTTGGAGAAGCCCCCACAAAATATATAATATCATTAATATATAGTTAACAAAACATTTTAATTTTAAATACTTTCCTTGAAACATTAAAAAAAATAAATAAAAATAAAAAATAAATGAGAGAGACATACAGACAGACAGACAGAGAGGAACAAAGCCATGAAACTAGTGGTATGTTGGACCTTGATTTTATGAAACTAACTTACCAGCCTGGCTAGATGGACTGGTTGCAACTCTTACTGAGTTCTCAAGCTGCTCATCAGAGATTTTTGATGAAATTTTCTTCTTCCTGTACTTCTTTCTTGACTATCCCTGTTCCTGGAAGTTTTCAAAGCAAGGCTGGGGGAAACTCATAGCACCTGATCGAGCTGCGGATATCCCTGTTCATTGCATGGGAGTTGGAATAGATGACCTTTAATAAGTTCATTCCAACTCTAAGGATTCTATGATTCTACAGTTCCGTTTTCAAATTACATTATCAAACAAAAGGCATGGCTGTGTTTTCTTCATTATTCAGAACCGCATGTTTAGCTAGTGTATCAAGATGCACAACTTTATGTACCATCACTTGAGTCAGCACTGCCCAGCACTGCCCTTCCCGTGCCCTGCCTCTAGATGACTCAGCATTAACAGCACACTGATGGTTTGGCTGTTGCTGAGTGACAGGCATGTGCTCTGAGCCGTGAGTGACTGTTGCATTTACTGCTCATTGGAGCACTACAGTGTACACACTTAAATTCATCAAAACTGCAATTATTCAACCCAGCAAGGTGCAGAAGAGAAAGCAAGAAAAATATGTGGGAGAGATCTAAATCTGATCAAATATCATTGTTTGTTTGTTTGAAACCTAATTCTAGAATCCTACCACACCCCAAGTAAATTCAAAAATTAAGAAACACAGTTATTTTGAGAGAAAAAAGTACTTTAAAGCTTTATGTTAATGTGACTATGTTTGTATTTAAATTAACTGATTTTTCATGCCTGAACCTGTCATCCAAAACCTCATAGAACATTATTGTGGAACATTAGCATAGCAACCAACTACTGCATTAAAACACTCAGCTTCTCAAGTGTTAAAGAACTGGAGTTTCAGACCAGACAGGAAGGAAGTGACTTTTCTACTTACACTTTTATAGTCTGTAGAAATGTTGTACAGGTAAAATAAAATAGAATTTTGAAGACTATCAGCTTCCCTTGTGTGAGAATCCTTCTTTGCTTTTTGCCTCAAAGCTTGCTTTCTGGGGCATTTATTATCTAGGAAATGAGAGGTGGGTGCTGCCATGTGGCAATGAACATCACTGTGTGGACAAGTTTAGATCTAGCCAATCAAAACTGGGATTGTCAGGATCTACTTGAAATTTTTATATGGGCTCTGAAGATGTTTTAAGCTTTGCCATAGTTATGCTGAAAGTACTACTTTCCAGAAATAGTTCTCTTAGCAATTATGTTAAGATAAGGCAGTATTTTAAATCACAAAGATTTAAACTGTTTCACAACTTTGTATTTAACACCAATAAGGTTCAGAAATCTCTTTTCTCAACTTGGGAGCAACTTAATAAATTTAATCAAGTTTAGGGGGTTAAGAAGATAGTCATATTTAATTAAATTGTGGCAAAAGTTGTTCAGGCTGTGCTTTAGTGGAGTGAACTTGACAGTCGAGGGGTTTATAATCATAAAATAAATTCCTAATAAAAATTAAATAAAGGAATGGGCACGGAGTTTTCAATAGTTTGTGATTTTCTGTGAACTTCATCTACCATAAAATGATAAGGGCAAGGTACTCTGTGATTCGTTTGGTTCCTGAGCTCACTCAGTAACTCTGAACATTCACCTTATAGGAGAGGATCAGGACTCTACTGGACCTACACAGTTCCTTGCCACATGATAAATGGATGTTTTTCAAACAACTACTGTCACAGTGAGGCCAATCTGTAATACTGATTGGGGGAGTTTCCTGAGAACTGGAAAAAAGTGAAGACTTCTTTGGCACCTACAAGGATATGGGCAACTAGAGGTCTGCCTTAACCTCTGAAAGATGATAGAATAAATATTACCAGTAACCATTTCCAAATGACTTCGCCTAGAGAGGGCAGAGATCTTCAGCAGGTTTGCAGATTATAATAAAATTGGGAGGAATCATTTATACCAGATTTTTATGGCAACATTCAAAGGAAGCAAAACATAATGGGAAAAAAAGATAATAATAATAAAATAATAAAATAAAATAAAATAATAAAATAACATAAAATAATAAATAAAATAAAATAATAAAATAACATAAAATAATAAATAAAATAAAATAAAATAAAATAAAATAAAATAAAATAAAATAAAATAAAATAAAATAAAATAAAGAGAGAGAGAGATTTTAGGAAACTCATAATGTTTATAAAAGGAAATTTCTATGCCTTGAACTTGGTCGAGAACAAGCACAAATGTATGCTGAAGACTACCCAGCTGGAAAGCAGCTTTGCCAGAAAAAAACAAAAAACAAACAAGCAAACAAAAAAAAACTATGGATCTTGGCTTCATCAAGAAGAGCACTGACAGTAGGGAAATAGAAATGATCCTTCCCCTCTACTCAGCACTAGGTAATGAACAAATAATCATTTAAGGATATATTTTTTTACTTCTCACAAACTAGACAGATGATAGATAGATAGATGATAGATAGATAGATAGATAGATAGATAGATAGATAGATAGATAGATAGATAGATAGATATAGATAGATAGATATAGATAGATGGATGGATAGATGATAGATAGATAGATAGATAGATAGATAGATAGATAGATAGATAGATAGATAGATAGATAGATAGATAGATAGATGATAAAAGTTATCATTTGCCCTGAATTACTGATTTAAAACAGCTTTCTTTATTCTATGAAAAGGGGAAAAGATTATTCTTGGCTAAACTTATGCCCATCTCAGACAAGTTACTTAGCTTTAGTAAGGCATTACTTTCTATTATTAATTACTTTATTTACTAAGCATTTTTCCAAAGAAAAGTGTAAGAAAAATTAGCCTCAGCCATATTTGTCCAGAAATAGTTTAAATAAACAAAACAAAAAAACAAACAAAAATAAAAATTACTTTTCAAGAATTTGGAAGACCATTGGCAATCCTCTGTTTACAATGTTCATTTATTCCAAAGTAATGTTAAATTAAACTAAAAATAATGAGTTCCATCTGGAATATAATATTGTTAAGAATGGCAACATATCCTGACTGATTTATATTTTTATAAAATGCGTCTTCTTCCAAAATTTCTGCAGCTGCACACCAGCATGTCATCTTACAGGGAACTATCAACCCAAGATGATGAACTAATCAGAGGATGAAGAAATTAATGCTTTTTTGGACACAAAATATATTGCTTCTTAAGTGCAAGACTGACTGAAAGAACTAAAGGCAACTATTTAAGATTAATTCAGGAAGTTTGCTGATGACATCAAGCTAAGTGGTGTGACTGACACAGCACAAAAGGGTTGCCACCCAGAAGGACCTTGATAAACTCAAATGATACATCTTTGCAAATTAAATGAGGTTCAACAGAGTCAAGTGTGAGGCTTTGCACTTGGGTTGAGGTAATCCCAGATAAAACTTGGGGAATGCCTCTGGAACTGTATTGCTGACTTGATCTGGAATAGAGCAGAGGCTTAAAAGCCTTGGTGGACAAGACATAGAAGGGCTTAGTGATTAGCAGGTGTCTACACCTAGGAAGTCAGCAATTATTTTGAGTGTTAGATATGTTAGAATATGTTTTGTTTTTACATCAGAAGGATAAGAATCCTTCAGTGTGCCTTAGCTGTTTAACAGATTTTGACACTGTCATGGACTTCCATAAAACAGAGTAAATTTCGATAAAATTGGATCCAGCAAACAAAATTGAGAAAATCAGAAGTTACTGAAGAAGTTGAGAGGCCAGAGAAGACTATCATTAAGAAACTGTTTCAAGTAGAAATGCATTCACCAGATTGACCATTTAATTATAGTGTTTTCTCATTCCAGCACTACTTAACACCATTCAGTGAATTTACAACACTTTCTCCAGACTGTCTTTTGTTTTATTATACCATTTGATTCCCCAGGTAGAGATAAAAGCTACATCCTAATTACAAGAACTAAATCAAGTAGGGTTATTTACAGGATTACTTAAGGTATCACTAAAGGCTCTACAGAATCAAAGGCAAAAATATTAAATATGTTCTCCCTACTTTGTTTTCTTACCACTTGGGAATATTCTTGATTTTAAAAAGTTTATTAATGAAACATTTTTCATTGAATGGTCTCTAAGTAAAGGAAAGGAAACAAACAAACAAAATAAACCTGTATCCTGAGTATTAACGAGAGCTAGTTGTTGTTGTCATTTAACCAGGCAGGTGTTTAAACATCACGCAGTCATTGCTCACTCCTCAATTTTCACAGCATGATGGGAAGAGAAATGGAATAAATAAATAAATAAATAAATAAATAAATTTACTAAGATAAAGAAAAGGACAAAGTTAATAGTTACATATATGTATATTATATATACATACATATATAAAAACGTATATAACAAGTGATGTATAAGCAATTGCTTACAACCCCCTGACTAATGCATGGCTAGTTCCCTAGAGCAGTGGGAGAGAGCCAGATGAACTCCTACCTCCTTGATATCTTTCCTTCCACATTATGACATATGGTATGGAATATCCCTTTGACTTGTTTAAGTCAGCTGTTCAGATCTTCCACCTTCCCAGTCTTTCATCAGTATGAGCCGAGAAACTGGAATAGCCTTGGCTCTGTATAACACAGATCATGACAAAAATCCAATTTTAATAGCAGGATGAACATATATATTTTTCTGTAAGCAATGTGAAACATTCCTTGCTTATCAGTGTCAAGTTGCAGCAAGCAAGATAAAGTATGTGAGATATATATAATGCATGCATAGTTACAATAAAATTGAAGTTGCATTAACAGTTAAGGTATGCAGATTTGTAGAATATTTATTTAACAGAACAATTAGACATAATGTGCTGAAAACAGTAGACAAGAAGAAGAAGCATTTTTTAGCTCTGCAAAAGGTACTGATAGAGACACGGGCCATGGCTGGATTTTGCAAGAGGTTGAGGGAGAGTTATGTGAGATTTAAAATTGGAAGAAAAAAAATAAATAAATAAAAATCAGAGCAAACCCCACAAGACCTGCAGTGTCTATAGGTATGTGACACTAATATGTCGCAAGGCTAAGTCCTATCATCTCAAACTGTAATATCATAAAAGTATGGTATCAGAAACACCAAAGCTGTATATATATGAAAACCTGGAGGCAGAGGGAAGAAGTAAGTAAGTGTAGATAGGAGAAAGTAAGGCTTCAAGGTAATTGGTGGAAGAAGCATGCTAAAGTAGAAAAAGGGAGACATAAAAAATATATATGTGTAAGCAAACTGCTGTCTGGCTGAGATTAGTCATCGTTGCCCATTCTGTTTTCTTGTCTACTCATCTCTACCCCACTGATATTTGAGAACATGCTCTCTTCTGCATTATGCAGCTGTTATAATGTGTGGGAGGTTTACCTGCAACTTTGATCATTTCATACAGTGTTCACATTTCTTGCTAAGTTGCAAGATGTGCAGTGCATATGACAGGGCTTTAACACCTCTTGGGAAATTCTTGGTATCTCACTAGGAAGATACAAACCCACAAATAAAAACAAAAAATAGATAGTAAATTCTAAAACTGCATGTATTTTTCAGTTTGACCTTTATGGTCAGACGTATTGCCTGAAAATATAATTCCAATATGAATAGTATTTTTCAGAGTTCTTTCACATTTTCTCCTGTATGTTCTTTTCTTGAAGTCATAGTTACTTAATTCTGAGTATTCCCACATTCTACATTCCAAAATCTTTTCACTGCTCTATTTCACTGATTGATTAACATCAGTAGCATTTTGGTATTGTTACCAAAACACCTGTTCTGATTGTATGTAATTATGACAGCCCTTTAAGATTTTTCTCCTTCATCACAAAGTTTTGTAGAAATAATTATTTCAACACTCACATCCTTTTGTTTTTCTGAATCATTTGATCTTGTTTGGTTGGTTTCATTTGTTTCTGTTGTTTTTTTTGTTGTTGTTGTTTTGTTTGTTTCTTTTCGGGTTTTTTTTTTTTCTTCTTTGCTTTTTGGAGTAATGAATGTCTTAGTGAAAAAAATTGTTAAAGTGGCTTAAAATTTTCTATGACTTTAAGGCAATTTTATGTAGTATCACTTTTCTTCAGTTAACATATTTTAATTCAAGTGAAAATATGTTAATAGTCTACTTGGGTAGCATCACTGAGTGTTGTGAAAGCATGCAAGGAGGATGGGCACATTAAAACAGAATTGTCCAAATGCAACCTTAAGCGAAAGATAGCATGAACATTATTAAAATGCTCAGAAAATTAGTTTGGCATTCACACCACACCTCCGGTTTCATTTGGTTTGCTCTCTTTTCTGCTATCACTGACAGTATTTTAAGGACGCAACAGGTACATATGTTACACAGCATAACAGGAAATAGGCTGCAGTAGTTTATTGCCTGTATCTACTCCTGTTTTAATGGTTTCTTCTTTCTTTTCAACAGAATTAGAGACAGACATATTTTAATTCAACGTTGTTAACAGGGGAGATAACTATTGCAACTTGAGCTAACGTAGTGAAATGGAGATCTCCTGCTGACAAATGTACACAGCAGAGCCAAGATGTGCAGCACTGCTGACTGAACCAGAAACACTCGTCACTACAACCTTGTCTGAACTTGTCTTTCCTGAACATGTGGCTGCTTCCAGTTCTGGACCCAGAAAGCCTTACGAAAAACAGCTTCTGGTACAGTTATATTGATGCCTCCACCTAACATCTTGACAATGTGTATCAGAACTGCTAAGTCAAGGCCTGAAGCAATGACTGAGCACCTCGTGGGAAAACAGGGCCAACCAAGGTTGCAGTGCAATGCAGTGCAATGCTATGCTAAGCAGCTGAGTGACCAGAAGGTGTGGAGAGAGGTTCCATGAATTCCCAGACCTCATTTAAGGGCTGACAGTGGAGGCAAGGGTACCTCTTACTGGAGATCCCTGCCTACCTGAGGTCTTCTGAAGATAAGCAGCTTTTTTTTCCTTAATTTCTGCATCCACTCGGTTTGTTTTCATTTGCTGTAGCCAAAGACTTTGTTGTCCCACTATTACTGTGGTACTTTCCATCCCATTATAGCATTATACAATACAAGTAGATTTTAAAGCAAATGCAAAATACTTTTGCACTGTGGAAGAGATAGGGAAAATATAATACTCTGAAGTCAACTGCTGAGTCATTTCTAGATAACTTTGTTTTTGTAAAGCTTCCTAAAAACTTCTGAACTTCTGTCCAGAATGGTCACAAGTAGTTGTACCGTGGAGTGGAGCATATGAGAATACTTCAGTGATATTCTTAGTGTCCTCATCTGATTTTCAAAATGGAAACTAGGACAGCAAACAAAATTCACAGTATCCTTTGAATAAAACCCATAAAATAAAAGCAAAGGCTACTTGAAGGGGTTATGAAGATAATAGCTTTTGAGCTCAGTTTCTAAGCCAAAAAGAAAAAAGTTTAAAATTGAGTGTTTTTATAGTTTGAGTTTATAAAGAAGATTAGAAAATAAATTTAAACTGCTCTCAGCTAAAAGCTTCCTGTTGAAAGCTGAAAAGAATTTGAAGGCAGTGAGCTGTACAACTTTCTTTTACCTCCAAATGTATAGGTTAGTATCTTTGCCTAGGACAGGGGAGACCAGGTCTGTGTTTCTATATGGGTATGCATTTGCCAGTTGTACAGATTTTTTTGTTACCCAGACAAATGCTCTGAGTACTCACCAAGATGATGACTTATTCTTAGTTTCTTTCCTTTCTAATACAAGGACACCTATTTCTGAACACAGCTCCCTGCAGATTGATCTATGCTGTACTTTCTGGAGGGGTGTGATTTCTCATCACCCTCACCAAAGACAGAGGTCTGGTGACACTTGTCCAGTGGGGAAGTGGCTAGGGAAACAACTTCAGGCAGTGCTCATTTGTTATGTGGGAATCTCATAAATAAAGGATGGTAATGTGCAAGAGCTGGTCATTCCAGGTGAATGCGTTTTTCTGAGACGCAGGATAGGATATTAGAGACTTCATCTAATAGTCTGTTTTGATTTATTTAACAGTAGAGTATTCTAGCCCTAATATTTACAGCAAGCACATGAAGTATTTCAATGTCTCAGCTCCTGCACCTTTAGAATTTATTAAAGATATTATTTGATAATTATTTCCACTGATTACTTTACCTAAATAAATAAATAGATAAATCAGCAGTGGACAATTATAGACATAGCTGCATGCCACAACGTTACATAAAGTCATAAACATTGCAGAGCTTCTGAAGGAGGCCTAAGGAGGTGGTGAATGGGCTAGAGGAAAAGAGTGTTTAGGAGGCTGTGTTGCTAGTTTTCTTTCAGCCTAATGGAGATTGAATAGAGGCCTCATCTTTGCCTGCCGCTTCCTCATGAGGGGAATGGAGGTGCCATGCTGAGCTCTGCTCTCTGGGGACAGTGACAGGGCCTGAGGGAATGGCATAGAGCTTTGTCAGGGGAGGTGCAGCTGGGGGTCAGGGAAGGGGTCTGCACCAGCAGGTAGTGGGCATGGAACAGCCTACACAGGGCTGTGGGCACAACTCGAACCGATAGAGATCTTCAGGGAGTGGTGGGACAGTGCTTTCCGCATAGAGTCTGGATTTTAGGTGGTCCTGTGTGGAGCCAGGAGCTAGACTTCATGACCCTTGTGCATTCCTTCCAGTTCTGAATGATTCAATGACTATTTAAAATTGTTTCATCATAACAGCTTGCCATCTCCCATGGCATTACACTTCTGTTGCATATATTACCTCAAAATACTTGTATTCTAAAGAATGCATTCAAAAATTGTATTAATTTGAAAAATAATATCATGGAAAAAAAAAACAAAAACAAAAACAAAAAAACTCCTTCAAATTCAAATATTATATATTCCCTACCATAAATATTAAGATGAGATTGCACTGTCCTCTAGAAAATGTAGGACTTTGTCAATTCATGGAAAATTAACGCCAGTCATATGTATGTTTTTGAAAATTTTGTTCTTATTGTAATAAGCCAATTCTTCCCATACTAAATCAGAGTTCCTTGTTTAGTTCTTACATTCAAAACTTGCCATTCTTTTTGTACTTGCAGCGTACATAAATTATCCAGTCACACTCAGAAATAATGTCATATAACTCCTGCAACTAGTCAATACATTCTGAATTATGAATATTCATGAAAACTTTTTTGTGTATTAGAAATGAAAGATAAAATTATGCATATAAATTAGTGAATATTTGTGAATAACTATTAGGGATGAATTTTAGAATTCATCTGAAAATAACGTGAAAGAAGAAGCTGTGAATGCTAATGAATATTAATATTACTCTCTCTTTTGTCTGACATGTTCACTTTCTCTGTTTTATTCATCTCAGTGAAGTTGTATACATGAACCAGATGGCAAAATTTGGTTCAAAATATGAGTAGTAGTTGGTGTTCATTTACAACCACATAGTGTGCTCTTAAATAGAGTTTGAACAGAACATGTATGCAAGTTCCAGATATAACAAGAATGGCTAATATACAATCCATCCACTGTTTGAACCTTCAAGATTTTTGGATATGCTATGGTTGCTATATAGGCAAGAAAAAAAGACAAATTTTTAAATACCTTTTAATCTGAACAAGTTTCTTATTACAGAGCGTGCTTAGACTAAAGGGAGAAGTTTATTTTAAAATCTATGCTTTAAATGCAAGCCAGCTCATTTTTATGCAAAGTAATAAAGCAAAACTCTACTTACCCACCTGAGATGAAAATATTCAGTAGATTAAAGAATCAAATGAGAATTTGCAGACTGAATCAAAACACTCTCCCACAAGAATCTTATTAATATTTTCACACTAGAATGCTGTTATTTTCTCTCAGCAGGATGCATTTGTCCTTATATCTTTACAAGCAGAAGCAAAGATCAATAGGAGACATCAGTGCAACATGCCTTTTTAATTCAGCTAAGTTTTCATATTGTGTTTGATTTAAAAATTAGGTGTAAACAAAAGCCACTGAATTTAGTCTTACTTAGTATATTTTCTTACTTGCTGTAAGAGGCCAACTAGGCTCCTTTTGAGTATCTTCAACATAGTGTGGTAAAATAAAGAATGCCTAACCAAAACAAAGAAACAAACAAACAAGCAGAAACATAAATTTAAGCTAAGAAAGTAGTACATCTCCTGTAATTAGGAAATATATTAACATTCAAATACTGATATTTTTCATCACCAGTATTCAGTAACAGTCCTCTAGTTAATGATGTCTGCATTGAAATGAAATTCTTAATTTCTTTCAGATTTGATTCTGATCTTTTTGATGACTTTTTAATGAATTTAGAGAGATATAAGTAAAAATCACAATCTGACATACTATTTCCTTTTGCATGATTCTATATATATATATATGTATATATATATATATAATATTTTTGTAATAAAAATAAGCTTTGCTTTAGCTATATAAATGCTTAAGGATGTTAAAAATGAATATGCTAGGGCCTGTGTTGTATAGACACATGACATTTGGAAGGGTAATTTAAATTAAAAAAAAAAAAAAAACTCAGTAAAAAATAAGAGAATTTTGTGAAATTGAGTAACTTCCAACAGCAGTTAATGAAACAGGAACTGAGCCCAGTCCTTCTGTCAGGCTCTTATTCTTATATTACCATTGTCAGTAGAGTTAATGAGCAACATGCAGTGGCAGTCAAGAACAAGGGTTTTTATTTATTATTAAATGCTGCGGTGAAAATGTTCACAACTTGATTTCCACAAATTTTACAAGGATTTAAGGTTATACAGAATGAAAGGATGATTATTTTAGCATTGTGGGAGGGAAAAATAGCCCATATCATTTCATTTGATTAACTATCTTGGTCTAACTTAAAAAAATATATAAACATACGATCATGGAAACACTACGACTTCTAAGGTTAAAAAGAACAGAGGAAGACTGTAGACCTTTAGACTTTGTAGCATAGGATCTTTATCGTAAGAGTCATAGTTTCAGAAAAACTTGAAATTCTCATGGACCTACCAATGGCAAAAGCAGATGTAAATTAGGATCTCAGATCAGAACTCCGGTGTAAATAATAATAATAATTAATAATAATTTAAAAAGGAAAAAACTTGCAGATTTCATTATTCAGTAAAAAGTGAGATTTAAACTTTAACTCATCTGTGAGACTCTACACTCCAGATGTCCAAAGAGGAAACAAATATGAAATATAAAGTGATACTATTCCTAAAAGAAAATAACATTTATAAAAACATAGATGTTGCAATGTTTATGTAACTCATGTTACCATGGAAAAATTTCTTTTTTAGAACTGAAGCTATAAGCACTGTTGAAGTTCAGTTTTTCTAGAACTTTTCTGTACACATCTCCTTATAACAGTTGTATATTTTTAAATCTCTAATGAGTTTATTATGTCAATATAATTTCATTTATTTCACATTATGAAGTAAATGCTAGATCCTTTTGCAGTAAAATGTAATTTTGAATCAAAGTTTCTTTTGCTCATGCAAGTCACAAGTCACTATATTTCCTACTTTGTTAAACAGTTATTAGTGCTTAAGGAATTAAAGAAGCACCTCTACAGCTGACATTAAGTGCATCTTTTGTCCCCTTGGAATAACTTAAATATTTAAATTCTGTATTGATTTATTGGCCTCTCTTCATGACCATGACCATGACCATTCTCGGATTTAAGAAGCAAAATGCAGAAAACTAGTATTTGCTAAAAATATTATTTAAAAACTATGAGAAGCAGGAGGAAATGCTTTATTTATTTATTTATTTATTTAGTAAAGTCTACTCAGAAGCCCAGAAATGTACTTCAAGATTTTTTACTTAGTCCCATATGCTACAAATATGGTAGAAAAGGGAAAAACATGTGAGCAGCTGCTGAGGCCCCTGAGTGTGCTCCGATCAGGGCTGAGGAGCTGAGGAGAGGAAAGAAAAGAAAGGCACTAATGCTCTAGAACTTCCAAAATGAATGAAAGCCAGCTTTCTCAGACTGTCCTCCATGATTTTTCGCAAAACATGCCATCAGGCACACTCCAGAACATGCTGTATACATTGTAAAGGAACTTGTTTATCCAACATCTGGCATCCTACTCTATTTCTTACCACAGGACAGAAACGATTCCAGAGCTCTGGGGCATTCTTAGGAAGCATAAATAGCTTAGAAGAATCCATCACTCTTGGAACTAAGCAGTATATGAGTTTACAAATCCTAATCCACATTAGAAACAGTAGCCAGGCACATCATTTGAAGTACCAAACTCTCTAAGCATAAAATGCCTGTTTTTCTAACTGATGATCTCTCAGGGAGCAATTTCAGGTACAAAGCACAGAACTCCATGAGCTTATGGTGCTGTGTCCTTTGCAGATACTGCTTTACAACTGATGTAAATGAGACTGCTGAAAGACACATTACATTGTATTAGTTCTTCTGAACTACATTTCAAAGTGTGTACTCTGAAAACACTTGAGACCTTTTAAGGCACTTTTAAGGTACCTTTAAGGCACTCAAAAGTATAGAGATCTGCAGACTATGTCTTCAGATTTACCACCATCATAAAATCTCACAGTAATGTTTATTCTGTACATAAGGAGTCAGTGACAGCAAAATTTATCTCCTGTTGAAAGTGTGAGCTGGTAGAAGTATCTTGCTTCTCGAAAATGCTCTGTCTACATGTTAATTTGTATAAATTGAGCACTGTGATAAAGATAAAACTTAACTATTTCCATTTCTGATGGTCAGAGTAAAGTCTAAAATGGAATAAGCTGCAGATTCTTATTGTGTTGTGCACTATCAAAAAATTCTCCCCTTTTCTGTTTGAACAGACTGATAAGCAACTTAGACATCAAAAAGCACAAACTTTCACAGAATCACAGAATCAGAGAATTATCAAGGTTGGAAAAGACCTAAAAGATCATCCAGTCCAACCATCACCAATACTTCCCAGCTAAATCATATCCCTCAACACAACATCCAAATGTTTCTTGAACATCCCCAGGGTTGGTGACTCCACCACCTCCCTGGGCAGTGCATTCCAGTGCCTGACTACCCTTTCCAAGAAGTAATACTTCCTAATGTGCAGCCTGAATCTCCTATTAGAGCTTGAAACCATTGCCTCTAGTTCTATCACAGTCTACATGTGAGAAGAGGCCGACCCCTAGCTCACTACAACCTCCCTTCAGGAAGTTATAGAGAGCAATAAGGTCTCCCCTGAGCCTCCTCCAGGCACTTTCCTAAGTGCTTTCCAGAAAGAAAATAATAATAATAATGGGAAGAATCACAGTCAAATATCCTTCAACACAAATCCAGGAAGGTTTGCCTGAAGATGTGTAAATATTGGGAATATTTTTTCAAGGTCATATTTCAAAAACAATCAACAACTAAAGTAGTTTTATCTTTGTCACATAAGTTATACTGAACAAAATTACATTTGCACCTCTACTTTTTTTTTTTTTTTTTTTTTTTACCTCTATATAAAGAAAAGATATTACAGTGAAAAAATATATATATTAAAACTACAGCATCCCCCTTCACAATCTTTCAGAATCACCAAGGAATATTCAGGTTATTAGGAATATAATTTATGGGATGTTCCGAAAGTAATGCCTCTTATTTTATTATGTTGGTCTACAATGTCACAGGCAGAGATTGGTGGCATGACAGTAGAGGGGCAGCCTGACAAAAAGGCATCTGGCCAAAAACTGAATACAGTACTTGAGGTGCATGTTCAGCATCATCAGCACAAAAAGATAATCACTTCCCTGCTGGCCATGCTGTTTCTGACACAAGCCAGGATGCCCATGGCCTTCTGGGACATCAGGGCACAATATATATATATACAATACATATATATATTACACATTTAGCCACTATTTGTTGACAAAAGAACAAAGCAACAAAACAATTTACTGGGGGAGGCAAAAGGGCGGGGGGAGGGCAGGGAAGGGGGCAGAGAAATAGGAACTCTCTTTTGACATTTACTAGTATTTTCTGCTTAGTTTTGAGACAAGAATTACATCAAACAGCTCAACATTTACTGTGAAGAATGTTTCATTTCCTTATCAGCATTGTTGGTACTCATAAGATCTTTAGAATTAATTAGTATGAATATTCTTTGAGACAACTTTGGAAGAAATCACATCTTAAGGAAAAGAACAACCTGAAGGAAGGAAAATATATCAGCAACAATAATCAGTACCAGCACAAAGGAAGCAGTACTCTCAAACATCAGCCAAGAAGAATATATTTTAAAACCTACTAGATGTTTCAAGAGAGAAATTTCAGTTCACAAAATGATACTGTTTGCCTGGATAAATGTTTCTATTTCTGGACAGTACACTTTTATTATTATTATTATTATTAATTATTATTATTATTTTGACTAACAGGTTGAGAGCACAGAGCATTGAATAAAGAGATGGCTATGTTACAATCTACAACTTACCTTCTCACATAGTAAAATACCATATTTCCCAGTTCAGTCAAAAACTTATAGTCATCAATTAAATGAATCTGACCAAAAAAAAAAGAAAAAAAAAAGAAAAAAAAAAAAAAAAGAATAAGCAACAACTACAAACAACAGCAACAAAAAACAACAACAACAACAAAACAACAACAACAACAACAACAAAAAACACTGAACTCAATGCCACTATTATACGTTAAGTAAAATGCTCCTGAACTTGACTGTGACAGTTTTGAATGAAGTTGATTCTTAATATTCAGATAACTACAGAGGAGATGGAAATGTGATAGCAAGAAATCCCATATTAACACAGACATAGAAAGATTTATTTTTTTGTTTGAATATAAAATCTATTCAAACTGGAAAAAAAAAATAAAAATAAAAAAATCACAGAACTGTATGTTCTTAAGAGTCTGTGGTTTCTCCATCAGTAGGATATTTGTCCTAGCAAAATTTAGATATTATTTATGGGGGAGAAATAAAAATAAAAATAAAAATAAAAAAATAAAAATAAAAATAAAAATCTTGATCATGATAAACAACATCATCTTTTTCTTTTCCTTTCTATTTGATGTATCTTCAGCAAAATCTTTGAAACTTTCTACTAAGACTGGATATGCAGAAAACCCTTCTTTGCCTGGAACACTATTTTATTCATTTTATTCAGTAGCTACCATAATTAAGATTAAATCAAGGAAACTCTCATAAGATTATGCAAATTCAGCATCATGTTTGTAACAAGAAGAAACTCCAAACAAAAGAGGAAATCTCCAGTTTTTGTCTTTCAAGTCTTCAAAAAACAGTGTAACACCTTTCCCGATGTTTCCTCATTTCATTTTACTCAAATAATTCTTGAGGGAAGAGAAAGATCAGGATGTCAGTTGCAAGATTCCCTAATTTATCTTCTGATCATGCTCTTCAAAGCAAGAAACTACACAGAAATATTTTTTCATGACAGTATGGCAAGAAAAGATGTTCAATATTTATACCCACCAGACACTGAATTAGGAACAGTTATCCATCTTGATACATGAGTAGATCCTATTCCTTTTCTCATTACTTTAAAATGATACCAACTTACTGATAGAAATGTTATATTAACTACTATTTCTTGCTGAAAATAATGAATCCACTTTTGTAAACTAAGCAAGAAGATGTGTATCATACATCTCAATGTTCTACAGAAAAAGAATGTTTCTCTTGTGGTCTTTCAAAGTTGAACAGTACGGCAGTGAATTTGTTTGTATCTCTACTCATTTTCAAAGTGATCATACAGTCTATTTTTGCTGGTTAAAAAGTAGACTCTTCATATTATAGATGTAGAAGAATACAAATATATATTTCAAATAAAAATATCAATTATTATATTTTGAGTGCTGTCACACAAAAGAATAACTGCTTACAAAACTAGCAATAAATGTAATTCATAAGAATGAAATGTTAGATACACATGATAGAACAAATAAAATGTTACATGGAATCATAGTGCAAAATAGATCTTTAAAAGTCATGTAGTCCCAGTCCTCTGCAATGAACCAAGATACCCACTGCTTGATCAGGTGCTCTGAGTACCCTGCAGCCTGGCCTTGAAAGTCTCGAGGAGCAGGGCTTCCAAACATGCCTGGACAAACTGTGCCAGTGCCTTACCACCCCCACTGTAAACGACTTTTTGCTTAACTACTTATACCATCCTTAAGATTGAACCATTTTCCCTTGTTCTGTCACCACAGATCCTGCTAAAGCGTCTGTCCGCTTCTGTCCTTTAGCTCCCCTTTAGATTCTGAAAGGCTACTTTCAGGTCACCCAGGTGCCTTCTCCAGGCTGAACAGCCCCAGCTCTTTCAGCATGTTCTTGTAGGAGTGGTATTCCATCCCATGGATCATTTCTGTGGCTTGGCTCTGGATGTGCTCCAACAGACTCATATCTCTCCTGTTCTGAGAACTCTATGCCTGGAAGCTGTACTCCATGTGAGGCCTCTAAAACTGAAATTTCCATTCCTTATTCCCTGTAGGGCATGAGATTAGAGAAGACAGAGAAAAAACAAAATAGAAAATGGAAAACATTTTGTTTTGAAACATTTTGAAAAACAAAATAGAAAATGGAGCATAGAAAAATCTATGCTCCATTCTTGAGTTATCAAAAGTATTAAGCAGATGTGGACAAAGCAGACCAGGAAAAAAGGAGAGAAAACCACAGAGAATAACAGAAGTTATTTTAAATATATGAGTTATGAGTACAAAGTCATTAGTGTCATTTAAAATAAATTTCCTTGAGAAGCAGCCCTGCGTATCCATTTACTACAATGAGAAATGAAGAGAAGGCTATTTTTGTCTCTCATTTCAGTCTTTCTTGAAACATACAAAAAGAAAGAAAATAATCTAAGATTTTAACACAGTTTTTCTTAAGCTGAAAGTCAGTTTTATCTTTCTCTAAATATAAACATAAACTTAAAAAATTAAAAAAAAAAAAAGGGGGTGCCTTTTATTCCCTTCATTATACTGCATTTAAGAATAAATAAATAAAAAATCAAAAGCAATATTTGCTTTTGATAATTTATTACTCTAAGGAAGTCTATATTTGCATTATAATATGTTTTGATTTTGGTTTGTTTTGTGTTTGTTTTTTTTTGTTTGTTTGTTTTTTGTTTTTTTGTTGTTTTTTTTTCCTGTGGAAACAAAGAAGAGAATGCAATAAAACAAAACAACAAACAAAACAAAACAACAACAAAAGAGGCTTGAAGAAATCATCATATCATAGTATCATAGTATCATGCGAGTTGGAAGGGACCTTAGAGATCATTGAGTCCAACTCCCGGGATTCAAGCCCTTCTGTGTAGCAGAGCAGCATTTCTGCCACTTGTGCCACAGGGGGGATTCAAACCCCAGGCCTCTGGTGTTGCAAGCAGCAACTTATACCACTGCGCCACCGGAGGCACACAAAATGTAGGTAAGTTGTTGAAATATATACTACTTCACTAGTATTAACAATAAATTTACTGATGCAGTATTTTGTAAAGCACTCCTGGAAGCCCAGACATTTTACAGTGATTATTTTACCTGTTTTTTAGTAAGAAAAACATCTAGCCATTAATACATTCTTCGTAATGAATTTTTAAAATATTCTACAACCTTTATGGAATAAATAAATAAATAAATAAATAAAAACAAAAACCTCTGCACACTCTGAACCTCAGTGTTATTTTAATAAAATAAAATTAAAAAAAAAAATAATAATTTAAAAAAAAAAACAAAAACAAAAAAACTTGCCTTTGGAAAGGGAATTATACTTCAAACTGCCAAGATGAAACATTTCAAGATCTCTTCATTTTACCATACACACACACAGAGATACACACAGAGCGTGCAAAATCACAGCTACTTTGAAAAAATTATTTTTAATTGAAAGCATAAATCAATTCTTTTCAAGCATAGAAATAGCTTCCTTTTAACTATTCAAAATAGGCTGGTGGATAATTAGATGAAACTTGGAGTTCATAGATAAATATATGCTTTGTTGATTGCACATGGCATTTCAGACTACAGCAGCTGCAGAAATACTGAAATAATCAATGTTGAAACAAATTATCTGACATCTTTGATCAGCAATATGGAGCAATACTGTGATTTACTTATGCTGTCGTGTGAGTTGATCTATTAGCCTAGAAGAAGAAAGAGGAAAAAAATATCATGAATTCAGTTTTTCACCTCCAGAATACTCATAACCTTCAGGTTACTGCTAAGTAAAACTGTAACATGGTTCAACTCTGGTGCCTGCTCAGATGATGTAACTTACCATCGAGATTTTTTTTCTTTTTTTTTTTTTTTTTCTTTCTTTTTTTTTTTTTTTTTTTGAGAAACCTACCGAAATATCACATACATTATCTACATCTTTGTACAGATAATGTTCGTGGATTCATATTAATATACCACTTCAATTATGTAATTATTTCCTTGTATTTATTTATTTATTTATTTATTCAGACTGATAGGCCTAAAGATGCCTTTTCAGAAAAATTTCTCTATTAAATGCCCATACCCTTTGACATCCACTGTCTGAGAAGCACATACACTTCATGAATGACTTTCTTTGTAAATCCTTTATACAGAGGCTAATCTGCAAGTGTCCTCATGTAACACTACAGTACTCCCCAGAGGAGAAAAAGCATTAAAAACAGCAACAAAGAACACAGGATTAATATTTATTTAAATGTGACATTCCACAAATAATAATACAGGCCATACCAAAAAAAATACACAGGAGGAGTTACATACATGTAGTGTATATGTATGATATATGAGTTATTTGGCCATTCAGAGTGTCATGGTACTGCAAATACAGTCTTAGCATTGCTTTTAGAGAGCTGTGGATTTGATGACAGCATGCACCTCATGATTTTAGCCTTTAGCTAGACTTTTCTTGGCCTGCCTAGACTTCCTTAAGTTAGTAATTTTAGTTATCTAATACTATTAGTCTAGTGGACTAAAATAAAAATGATTCAAATACACAGTCTGTTCTCACCTAGAAGAGTGAATAAATACTCCCAAGTGAATAAAATTAGTGCTTAATATATGCACATTATGTTCCTTATCTGTTATTCGCAAACACAGGAAGATGTAACTAATGAAAGGAAAACAAAGTTAAATAAACTAATAACAACTAGAGTTGATTATTTCTCATGGTCCCTCAATTTGTTCACTCAGATAGAAGGAATCAGTCTGCTAGCAAAAGTAGTATGTGATTTCTAAAGGATGAAAATCAGTTACACTGAAGTATCTCTTGAATACTTTTCTAGTTTTGTGGACAATTTAAGAAGTAAACTAATAAAATATTAAAATGTAAATAGTGGAAAAAAGAGTTCAAGCAAAACAGTCAATACTATAAGTCTTGTTTTACTGAAAGATATATTTTGTTTTCAAACACTACATTTATTATTCAAGTTTTATTTTCTTCATGGAAAGAAAGATTACACATTCATAATCAAACTACACTGATTAAGTTATTAAGACCAGAATATATCTATTCTTTCAGTCATTAGAGAATGATAACATATTATATGAGTAAAGGACCAGAAATAGTCATTTTTGGTACGAAATGGAGAAGTTGTAGTAGGATGATAAGATTTGGGTATTATTTTGGTTTGCAAAAGATGAACTTCCATATAAATACTGAAAATGAGATAGCACTGATATAACAGTTTTTTGAATTATAATCTTGATGTAAAGGACTGGATCAATTGATACCATACATTTAAAGTGGCTGGAATGTTTTTCTTCATTTATTAATTATTGTTATTTTTAAATATGTATGTAAGTGTAAATATGTATTTGTATATATATACATATATGGGGGAAAATACAGATGTATGTATGAATGCAAGCCACAGAACAGTGGACACTAATGTAAGATTGTCAGTTATCATACATAGAATTGAAATGAATTGATGTTGTAGAATCACAGATTCATTTTGAGCTGGAAGAACATCATGGCACTTAAAGGCCATCTAGTACAACTCTCCTGCAATGAATAGGGACACCTACACCTACATCAGGGTGTTCAGAGCCCTGTCCAGCCTGACCTTGAATGTCTGAAAGGATGGGGCTCCCACAGCCACTCTAGGCAGCCTGTTCCTGTTCTTAACTACCCATATAGTAAAAAACCTTTTTCCTATACCCAGCCTAAATCTCCCCTCCTCTCTGCACCCTCACCGAGGTCAAATAAATAAATAAATAAATAAATCCAACGACTTTTTTTATTATTTTAAAGTTTGTTTGTTTGTTTGTTTTCCCATAACAGCAACTTCTGCTTAACTCAGTATATCCTAAATTTATCATTTTTTACTTACATTTTCATTACAATTGATGCTGAAGCTACTTCAGGAATCATTATCCTGTGGAACCTGGGGTGAGAAGGAAGGCACCTCTTGAATGTACTCTCCTTAACATTCATTTTATAAGATGCAAAACCATGACATAAGATATGTTAATACACATTCTCTATAAGCCTAGCAATCTCTCAGACTTCTTTTAAAATAGTCTGGCAGGAAAAGTGTTGAAGTAGCACAAAAATCATAGTGACACTCTCAGTCACTAATTTTAGCAGAACATGTTTTCTTGAAAAAGCATTCTGTGTAACTAAGAATTTTGGAAATCTTACTAAGGCAAAAGAATATAAAGGAAAAAGAAGTTTGGCTTGAAATAAACTAATTGGAAAAAAATTCTGCAAACAGCTTTGAAGACAATAGAAAATAACTAGAAAGGATTTATGCAAACTATGATTTCCTGTTAAAAAAAACTCCATTCTATGCCCAAAATGAAAAACAATAAAACACAAGTCAGAGAAGACTGTGTGGGAATGTTTCTTTCAAGATATTGCTAATTCTCTAAGAGTTTTGTATTATATAAGTAATTATTTCATGGCAATTAGCATTGATTCCCTATTCATTATAACATCCAAAATGGATGGCAACTATTTTTATATTGCTAAATATTTACATTTATTTTCAGTAACAATGACCCATTTTCCTCCAGTTTTTTTACATAACAAGATGCTTCCTCTCTATATTTCCTTGGTTTAATTTTGATTTTTTTTACTTCATGATATTCTGACTCTAAATAGTACAGATAAGCAGTTTTCTACATTCATAACTCTTTAGCAACTTCCTAATTTTCCCTTCTTTAACTGACACTGATATTTCTGAATGATATAGGACAAAGCTGCTAAACATAATCTTATACTCTGCAATCATGATTACCTTGGTGCTGGTTACCTTATCCTATTTTGTCCTTCTTGAATCTAGAGTTCAGACCTGTTTTTAACTTGAAGTTTAATTTAAATTTATCATAGCATCATAGAATCATAGAATTACCCAGGTTGGAAAAAAACTTGAAGATCATCAAGTCCAACCGCAACCTAACCAGTAGCCTATCTCTAAAAGTCTCCGCTAAATCATATCCCCGAGTACCACATCCAAACGGCTCTTAAACACATCCAGGGATGGCGATTCAACCACCTCCTGGGGAGCCTATTCCAGTGCTTAACTACCCTTTCTGTAAAGAAGTTCTTCCTAATATCCAACCTAAACTTCCCCTGGCCCAACTTGAGGCCATTTCCCTCGTCCTGTCACATGTCACCAGTGAGAAGAGACCTGCCCCACTCTCACTGTAAGAACCTTTCAGGTACTGGAAGAGCGCAATAAGGTCTCCCCTCAGCCTCCTTTTCCCCAGACTAAACAGCCCCAGCTTCCTTAGCCTCTCCTCGTAGGGCTGAATCTCCAAGCCCTTCACAAGCCTCGTTGCCCTTCTCTGGACCTGCTCCAGTACCTCCATGTCTTTCTTGTGCTGAGGTGCCCAAAACTGGACACAATACTCGAGGTGAGGCCTCACCAATGCTGAGTACAGGGGCAGGATGACTTCCTTAGTCCTGCTCACAACACCATTCTTGATACAAGCCAGGATGCCATTGGCCCTCTTGGCCGCCACCCGGGCACACTGTTGGCTCATGTTCAGCCGTGCATCAATCAGTACCCCCAGGTCCATTTCCTCCACACAGTCCTCCAGCCACTCCGCCCCAAGCCTATAGCGCTGCCTGGTGTTGTTGTGGCCGAAGTGCAGGACTCAGCATTTGGTCTTGTTGAACCTCATCCCATTGGCTTCATCCCAGCTCTCCAGCCTGTCTAGATCCCTCTGTAGGGCTTCTCTACCCCCAGGCAGATCCACACTCCCAGCCAATTTAGTGTCATCTGCGAACTTACTGAGGGTGCACTCAATGCCCTCATCCAGGTCATCAGTAAAGATATTGAAGAGGACAGGCCCAAGCACCGACCCCTTGGGAACACTACTCGTGACCGGTCGCCAGCTGGATTTAACTCCATTTACCACCACTACAACCACCACAACTTCATCAACTTCTTATCTTTCTTTAGATTTAATACTTACTACAACCTATCATTTCCAAGTCATTTAGAACCTTAAAAAAACGGGGGGCAAGAACATACAATAATAGCCAAGAGTATATAACCCTTACTTCTTATCTTAGCATATTTGAAAATATTTGATCATTTGTATTCTCAATACATTGCACACAAATCATATTTGTTATTGGTCATCCAAATTCCTCAGCTTTATTTGTTCAGATATTTTGCAAATGAAGATTATTTCAAATGGACTTTTGTTTTTATTGATTCTAGTGTTGTCAATCCAAACATAACCATCAAGTGTCATATGGTTATTCTCAACAGTATAGGCACTTATTTTATTGTTTTTATCCTTTAGTTGCTGCTTTGAGTAGAGTAAGTTTTCTATCCAGACAGCTTGTACTTTGAGAACATGCATTTTTCCATTAACCCAAGGCACCTCCTCCTGACAAATTAACGTAGGTTAATTGAAAGTAGCCATGGCATATTCACCTCTGCTGTCTGTGTGTGTTTTCAGGAGAAACCACTTACCTAACCTCCATAATGGGACAAGTATTTCAAATCACATTGTGTAAACAAGATCCATTGTACTCCTGAGATTTGAGTCACAGACAGTTTCTGCACTACAGCTTGTATCAAAGTTATCCCCTGCAAACTAATACTGGTATCTCCTCACAACTTCTGTGCTTTCTGAACACAAAAGAAAAACAACAACAATAACCTATAAGGATGTGGTACCAAACAGCTGATGTGCTGTGCTTTCTCCAATTTTTGGAAGTAGTTCTCAACACTAAGCAGTACCATGTTTCTGTCACGTAAGTAGAAAGCTACAAAATAATAGCTGTAAGGATGAAAATGCTGGCTTCAGCCACACATCTGGAAAGTAGCTACCAGTGTCCTTTCTCTCCAAACAGATGTTTGAGGGTGGAACGACATTGCTTTTTTCAATATGGAGTTCAAGTCTAAAATTAAATTTTTAAATTTTTACATAACCTGAAAAGAGATTGTAGATATAGGACTGAAATCAATAATACAATACAGTTTCAGTTATTAATACTTACATGATAAGCTGTCATTATGAGAAAAAAAAATAAAATAAAATCAGTGTTTTAAGTGTTTCAAAATACACATCTTAAATTTTAGCTTTAAAAATAGGTTAACTTGTAACATCACTAAATTACCATGTGAAGTCACTACTGGTTTAGTCTTTAAAATCAAATCTGATCAGTTTTTCAAAACCAAAGATTAGTACACAAGCAGTGCTATGAATGTAGTAGGACTGTCAATTCTGACTATCTATCATCTGTCTATCATCTGTCCATCATCTGTCTATCTATCTATCTATCTATCTATCTATCTATCTATCTATCTATCTATCTATCTATCTATCTAGTTTTCAATTATCTGAAATATTTTTTCATAATATTAAAATATACAGAAGACGCCCTCAAGCAAGGAAGAATAATCTGGCATATAGAGCCTAGTGCTGTTAGTTTAACAGCATAATTTCAGGAGGATTGACCTATAAAGAGACTTTATTTCATCTTTCATGTACTTCACTGTAACTACAAAGGATGATAGAAGTTAAAACTTTAACTCAGAACACATTATAAGATAAATTTACATCTTTAATATTATGCATTGATTCTGAATCAGTAATGTTCCTTTACAGGATATATGGACAGTTTCTTGTTTTGGGAATTCTAGTTTTTGAACTCAGACATTTCACACGGTTTTGAACTTGGAGACCAGTTTGAGTTTATACATAATTTTGTTAATACATTAGTTTTATTTCTGATAACAGCTCACTTTTTGTGAAAACAACTGTTATTTGATGAAAAGGAAACAGTTATGTGGAAAAGTTGC
Source organism: Excalfactoria chinensis (assembly GCF_039878825.1). NCBI lineage: Eukaryota > Metazoa > Chordata > Aves > Galliformes > Phasianidae > Excalfactoria > Excalfactoria chinensis. Next base: position 54,947,479 of record NC_092857.1, on the reverse strand, counting down.
TTCTCTTGCCCTGAAATAAATATTCAACAATTGTTCAGTTGAAGGGACCTGTGAAGATCATCCAGTACCAGTGTCTGATCTCTTTGGGACTAAGCAGAAATTATAGAACATTTCTGAGGGCATTATCCAAATGCCTCTTGAATGCTGACAGACATCCAACATCTCTCTAGGAAGGATGTTCCAGTGTCTCAAAACGTGGTACAGAAATGTAACTTCAGTTCCAGTTATGTCCTGCTTTTTACTTTTATGTATGTAAAACTCATGGTTTTCAGATTGTACAAATGTCTGCTCAATGCAAATGGAAAACACTATATTAGAACATGAGATCTAGGAGTTTATGACACAGAAATAACATCTCTCATTTTTACAGTATTTAAAAACACAGAATAGGAGAACTACAAGCACAAAGCAACATTATTACTAGCACCAGCTTCTAATCATAGTTCAAGGGGTAAGACAGTCACTATGAAACAAATAGGTTAAAAACTCATTCTGTCCATGTCAAGAAAGAAGCTTGAACCAAGACACTACCTCTTCTTTCACTATCTGAAAAAAAAGGTATTGTGGTATTCTGAATGCACTGAAGCTATTTTTTATAAGTGTTCAGAACATAGCAATGTGCTCACATTAGTCTGGTCAGTTTCTGTTCTAGTGGGTCTTGTGGCAAATCAGCTTTTCTGTACACACTATAGAATAGCACTGAGTGAACAGAAACACCTTGTGGTGGGACACCTTACATTTAACAAAATACATTCCATGAACAAAGGAAAACTTAATTTCAATTTGCTGCAAAGTAAAATGACATCAGGCTGTCACTGGAGGGGTGACATCTGTTCAGTTATAGATTATTATCTAATGCTCTTTTTAAATATATTTTTTTCTTTACTTCTCCCCATTTCAAAGTAGCTGCTTTTGCCTGAATGTATCACGACACATCTAAAGTGAACAGAGCTGAAGGTAACTTTCCAAGCTGATAAATGTAAATGTAGACTCCACAGAGATGCTGCAATGTGAGACACTACTGAAACATATATTACAAATAATATAAAACAGAAAGGATGGTGGAGAAGGGAGAATTTATTCAAATATTCCCTCACCCAAACCGTTGCATCATAGCATTATTCTGTTTCTCAAAAATACTTTTTTTACCACTTCTACCTTTTTTGTATTTTAGAAAAACAGAAAATGCTATAGGCACATACTTTTTCCTGATAACCTAGCAGGTACTGTCCACATAACAGGACATCTGTTAATAGCATGGCACCCTGCAGCTTCAGTTAGCAAAAGACTAAAGAAGTTTTCTTCCTAATACCATATTTGCATTTACAATTTACAATAAGTAATTTGATGGGATCAGTCTGAAGAATGGCTGAGGAAAGGCAGCAACAGATAACACAACATCATAGTCAGAGAAGGAGCGACACAGAGGAAAGATGTTATTTCAACAATCAATAAACTAAAGCTGGAGGAACTCTTAATTTCATTCAACAGCAAAGACGTATGCTCAAAACTGCCTAATACTGCATGCAGTGGAAGAGCTCTTATTTCAGAAAGAATTCGATCAAATGCCTAATAAATTATTTTTGAGATTTTAAAATATGAGAGCCAAACAGGGAATAGGTTCTTGTTCAGTTATGCTTAACTAAAACCAAACATTTTTAATTCATTGGCTAGGAAGCATATGTGTGTTTAAGTCAATTCTAATTACCTTTTAGCAATTAGTAATTTATCGTAGTGCAAGTTTATGTTTTTAGGTGCACTTTCTAAAATGAGCATCATGAATATTCAAATCATGTTTACATTAGTACAAAAAAAAAAAAGAAGAAGAAAAAAGACAAACAGCAATTATTTCTCAAAGAGAAAATGTTATTAATCAGTAAACCAGTAAAGTATATGCATATATATACCCTTCAGAACCATGTGAATTTCATTGCATTCATGCTGACAGGTTTTTATCCAAAATAACAAATAAGGAATTATTATTTGCTTCTATGTTGCCTGTCCTAAGAAGCTGATTATTTAAATAATAATAATAATAATAAATTACTCTGTTTTGCCTTCTATTGAGGTAAAAACAAACAAGCAAACAACAACAACAACAAAAAACAGGAATGTATCACTTTAATTATTCATCCTATACTTCAATCCATTGAGTATCATTTATTGCTAAAAAACAATAATAAAATATTAATTAGTATTATTTTAGGCCTGAGTACTTAAGGCATAGATGACTGATTAATTGATATGACCTTTTAAGTTTTATATGTAAGCTGAATGAAAGTATAAAAAACAAAATTAAACCAGATATAAATCCATTAATAAATATGTAAGTTCAAGCTAACCCACATAAACCTCCAGGCACTTCTTTTCCTTTACTTCTTAAACTATTTCAGATCATATATAACATATATTTTTTTTTCCTGTGCATGCAGTGCACCTTTTGGTTGTTTAGAGTAAGGATGGATAACCTCAAATCACATCAGTTTTCCTCAGGTGCACAAAAGGAATTCATGAACCTTCCACTCAGCCTAAGCACAAATAATTCTTCTGAGTTTACTTAAGTTCCTCAAGTATATAGAACTGCTAAAAGATGCACTGACTGCCCATTTAAGAAACGGAGGATCATGCATCTTTCTGTTCACTGTGAATTGAGACCTATTACACTAGGACCAGCTCAAACCCAAGCCAAATGGATAAAATTCCACACCAGGTGCACTTGAAACTCTTTTCTACTGAACAGAAAAAGTTACATTACTTTTTAAATATAACTTACATTTTCCCAAGATAAAATAACTAGATTAGTGGAAAATGATATCAGAAATCAGTGTACTGATGCAAAAAAATACAAAAAAACAAACCAAACCAAAACAAAACAAAAAAACAGTGTTTACAAAGGCTGATATGAGGAGAGAAAATGCAAAGGAAACAAGGCAAAAAGAAGGAATTCAGTGTGTTTCCATCAAAACAAATAAAAACCTGGACTTCAACAAATTTCCTAGAGACATAGTTTAAAGCTCCTCAGACCCACTGCTGTTTTCATACAAGGGAACAACCAGACAAGGCGTGACTATCTTGAGAAGTAATCTGCAAGAGCAGACTCACATTGAAAGTAACAAAGAGTGGCTGAGACCATTAAAGGCAATGATATATTGAAATACCTCGGAATGCTTCATTCTATGGGCACTATTATGTTGGAAGGGACCTGTGAGACAGAAAATCAGAAAAACAAGACAGTTATGTAAAATGTTTCAGTGTGTTTTGTTGTTGTTGTTGTTTTGTGTGTGTGTGTGTGTGTGTGTGTGTGTGTTGTTATTTTTTTGTAAGGTGGTCTGGATTTGCAAACTCAGCATGGTAGATCAAATAGTTTTCGCTTTCCGTATGTGTGATTCTTCACTAAGCCCTGCCCTATAGGGAAACTAGAGGCATCACACTTAATGAAACTGGACAGTGACCTTCCCTTTTTCTCCCAAGCAGAGTCTAAGAGATAATCATTCACATTTTGTAGTATTTTAATGTTTTCCAGTGCAGGTACAGTTGAATGCTGAACCTAGATAAATCAGATGCCATCAGTTCTGTTGTTTACCTTTCTTCAAATATTTTGAAATCTTCAAGGACAAACTATCAGAAATAACCAGTTACCCTAGTCCTGTGGAAAACAATTTAAATATCCCATCTCACAACAGCATAAACCCAAACGTTAAAGTATTAAAATATCTCTACTGCTGGGAGCAGGAATGTTAGGAAGATCCTTAAAGTGACTGAACAATAGAGAAAGGTTAGAACCTAGCCTGTACTTTTATGTTACATAAAATAAATCAGTCTTGGGACAAATCTGCAGGAAACCAGTCTTGATTCATTCCTATTACTAATTATTATATAAACATAAAAGATTTTCACACTTCACTTAGGAACTTCATTTGTTCCAACACACTGTTACATGAAAGACATCAGCACAGATAACGTCTTATTTTTGTTTTCTTTTCTTCTGCATAATTAAACAAGAATGAGGTCTGTGCACTGTGTGTAATAATTACTGACTATTCTTTCCAGTACTGGACATAGGGAAAACCATTCAGTGTTTTCAGCAGATGAAGGGGAAGGGTCTGGGGAGGTGAAGGGGATGGGAAAGGAGAGGAGAAGGGAAGGGAGAAGAGGAAAGGAGAAGAGAGAGGAGAGGAGAGGAGAGGAGAGGAGAGGAGAGGAGAGGAGAGGAGAGGAGAGGAGAGGAGAGGAGAGGAGAGGAGAGGAGAGGAGAGGAGAGGAGAGGAGAGGAGAGGAGAGGAGAGGAGAGGAGAGGAGAGGAGAGGAGAGGAGAGGAGAGGAGAGGAGAGGAGAAAGGAGAGGGGAGGGAGGGAGAGGAGGGGAGGGGAGGGGAGGGGAGGGGAGGAGAAAAAACATAAAAAACAGTTGGGGAAAGGTTAGATAAAATTGATGAAATTAAAATATTACTAAAATAAAGTTGCCAAAAATTTTGGTTCAACTCAGTTTAACTAATCTGTATGTCTGGCACCATCACATTTTCCATTCCCAGTTACTTCAATCAGAATCATAATCAGACTCTAAAATCAAAGTTTTTGCCTTCTTTTTCCCTTATTACATGTGGGAATATTGATCTTTTAAAATCATACACTTCATATTTGAGTTATTTCAAATTATTTCAAATTCTAGTGTTTTAAATACTCTCATAAATATTTATTCTCCTAATAAGATTCTATTATAGTTTTTGTTTATAATTTACAGTTAATTAAGGCATGTTAGATTCAGTGTTGCTCCTTGTTAATTTAATCACTACTTATTCAATAATTTAACAAAACCAAATAGAAAACTTAATCTGAAAACCTATTTGACTGTAAACTGAGCTGTAGCAACATACTGTTGAACAATAGTTTCTGTTTAGTTGTTAATGTCTTATTCAATGTTCATTTTATTTCATTTATTTCATTTCATTTAAGACCAGTAACATTTTCTCGTACTAATTTCAGAACATGATCCTAGCATGATGATGACTAACAGCTTTACACAAATGAAGTTTAGAAGTGCCGTTTTTCAGGCAATAGTTGCATCATCAATTACCAGATTTGATATAATAAATACTTTCTAGAATATTTGCTCTTCCTTTTTCCTTCCATGTAATTTTCCTGTTGTGTTGGCTAATTTTTTCTTTTACAGTTATGACTTTTCTGTAGAAAGGTACTGAGTGTTGCTTTGAAAAATCTTCCAGGCCTTCCTAAAAGCAAGCAAGTAGCAATTACAGTAACAGTATCAAACATAAAACAAATTGTTTTCATTAATTACTTTCATCATCTTATTCGGCTAAAGCACCTTTGATGTGGTAACAATTGTTTGTCTGAATATATATGCAATACTTCCTTCAAACACTTTTTAGACATTTATTATGTCAATATGCATCGGGTTGCCTGTAGATAGAAATATTTCTCCATTTGATCTTTCAGAATCTACAAGCAGTATGGACCACCACCTCTAGCCCATGAACACTTCCGAGAGTATCGAGCAACAGAACACAGACAGAGCAACACAATCTTCATGAAAACTACAGGAGCTGATTGGTGGTAGAAAATACCACCAATTCTCACCTGGATTCAGGATTTCAGTGTCGAGACTTCACTCTATGAACTCAACTAATTCATTCACAGGTGACATCACGAGGCCTTTTGGCCAGCCTCCTTCTCAGAGAAGGGGAAGATCAGAGATAAGCACATGTTACTGAGAGAATTTTCCATTTGGATCCTGGGAACACAAACCTTCAGTAGTGACTGAGGATGGAGGTGATCCTGCATCTCTGGATTGCCTGTTCTAATGCTCCTCTGTCCTCCTGGTGAAAAGATGTTTTACAAACTGTATAATTAACTGTAAACTTGCAAAATTTACCAGCAAAACAACCATCCAAAAAATAAATATACTCTGTATACAAGATCAGACATTTATAATTATTACTATTTCAACATAGACAGAACATTCAAACAACGGAGGGCGTTTAAAGTAAAAACCATGAAGAATTCAAATTTTATAATAATTTCTCAGTCCTTAAAGTAATTTTAAAAAATAAATAAATAAGAAAACATTTGAAGATTTTAACCTCTTATGACTTTCACCGCTTGGCTTTTTTAATTAGAACTTTATATGCCCTCCTTGTAATAGGAGAGCCACAGAGCTTGTTGATAACACAGTCTTTAAAGACCTAATTTATTTTCATGAAGACTGCTAAGAGGATGGGAAAAAAGTAATTAACTATTATCTCTTTTTTTTTCCTAATAACCATAAACTTATTAAATGGCTAATAGTCAAAGTGTACAGATGTCATATCCATTTTAGTACCAATTAATCCTGAATGCTTAAAGAGAAATGTGTGAGTAAACAAAACCATAAAATTATTTACAGAACTGTAATTGTTCACTGATACATTAGTGGTAGCATATGCATGCACACTGACTTTCAAATGGAGTTTTCTGCTCTTTTGACTTTTTTTGAATAAGTTATACTGCTCAGTGCATTAAGATATCAAGAACTACAACATTTTTTCTGCTCATATCGTAGAATCTTCCAATCTCTACGCTGTGGTTTTAGCAAACCATCTTTATGTCTTATGTAATAATTGATTTAATCAATAATTTTCGAGAACCAGCTGATCAAGAATTGTGCTGCTGGTTTTACTTTGAAAGAAAAAGACACTATTTGCTAAACAACGTCATAAAATTAATCTAAATTCTGCAAAAAAATAAAAATAATAATAATAATAATTGAAAGTGTACATATGAAAGGGAAACACTTCTATTGTACGTTTAACAGATATCCTAGAAGGTATGATAATTTGCCTGATCTAGAAATGTTATTTTAATGTTTTTTAGATACTCAACTGCTTAGGCGATTGTATGAATATTTATACAGATGTAATCCATTAGAAACTTAAAAAGTGAGAAACATTTGTTGATTTTGATTTTATCTTGCTTTTTTTTTTTTTTTTTGGTGTTTTTTTTTCATGTCTACTGCACTACTACATGCACTACTTTGAAAAAAATCCAGTCATAACTCACTCATCCCATCAGCATCACTTTATTTATTTATTTATTTATTTATTTTCCATTAGTAGAGCCCAGAATTTACAAATCAGGAATTTCTTTCCATAAAGTTGATATTTATGATGAGCAAGTGAGGTGTTCAGGAGAATACAAAACTTCTGAGGAAAAAGGAAAAAAGACTTTTTACAGAACTGAAAAACAGAAGATAAACTACATTTTCCTCAAATCAGACAGTAACAGTTGTAAAGCTCTGTTGAAGGACAATTTAAGTTTTTTGGAGAAAATGAGAAAATGCATGTTTATGCCAAGCTATTAAAAATTTGTTATCAGAGACTTTGAGGATAATCAATGAAAAGTAACCAAGTCTAAACAAATTTAGTGTTTTAACTAAGAGACGATCTCCCAAAAGTGAAAAAATGATGTGACCTATGTCTTCTAACTAACACTTATTTGGCACTACTTTCAAATGGCCCCTTCCTTTAATGTTAGCAAATGGCTTTGGAGTTGTTGTCTCTGCAGAATGGAGAGAAAAATGCTTGTTGAAAGTTGAAGTGTTATTCTAGTTCTTCTAGCACACATTATTGAACTTTTCAGGGTTTCAACTTTCACAGACTAAGCACATTAAATGTTATCTTTGGTGGAGTGGCTACTGACAGTTTTGCTAAAGGAAGATAAGCATGCTTTCTTATGGGCATACAAAGGCTACTACAGCAGATCTTTGACTCTTAGCTGCAATCAGAAGATCAAATAATCTTCATACTTCCCCCGCCCCTCCCTCAGCAAGAAGTGACAAGAGTGCATTCAGCTATTTAGAACAGTTTAATCTTCATTTATAGTTTTGTTATTTATCAATAATACAGCCAAGTCATATCTCAAGTTGTCTACTTGTGGTTCAAAATTAGTCCCTTTAAATAAGACATAATTTGAAGAGTAACAGAGGTAGCCTCATTAATGACTGTAGGTTACATAAGACTTTGTCATAGAATATGCTTGCCTCTTTTTTAAATTGAAACAGCTATTAACCATTTCTATAGGATAAAGAAAATAAGTATATTTAATTGTTGAGAGTCTTTTGGGAAATATTTATTTTAATAAGAAATAATAATTAAAATACATTATTGGAAATATTTCCTCCTTGACATCATTTGGTACAAGCAACTGCACATCTATTTCATAAATAAATTTTGTATGTACCAGAACTATCAAAACTATAGGTAATGAAATTTAGAAAATTGATTAGAAAGGAAATAAAGTAATTGTATGGATAAGCCTTCTGTGCAAAGGCATTTTAAAATCCTTTCATTCTGAAAGTCTGCACATTCCTTTCAACTGAAGTCAGAGACATAGCTTCTTATTTCAGTTCATCAGCTTCCTTTGTTACTTCATCATACCTTGGAGAAAAACAGTTTCTATAAATTAAAACTTAAATTATGAAACATAAAATTATTCAGGAAAATAACAGCTGGAAAAACTTCAAAGGTATGCAGATACAAAAATTGTTCTCTTCAGTTAGAAAGAATTCTCTATGGGCTGTTTGTTTCCTACATTATCTTTATAACATTACTGATTCAATTATACCCTAAAGCTATCTCAGATATTATCATGAAAATATTAATGATGGTTATCAAACAATGATTTTCCTAATTACTATGATGCTGATTTTACCATAAAATTCAACTTGGGAATCACTTGCCAGCAGCTTAAGATGAAATACACATACTTTTTCTTCAGAACTTTCAAAATAAAGGTCATTTATGTCAAACAATTATGTTCAATCTTTTTATGGAAACAGTACATGTAAAGAAAGCAACCTGATTGTTTCTGTTTTATAAACTTTGTAATATATATTCAGTTTGAGGAAACTTCAATCCTTCAGTGCCAGTATCATGCAGTGATCATGGTGATAAACATTACAGACAATAGACAGAGTTTTAGTCCAGAACTTCCTGGCAGAATGTGTTATATATTTAAATTTACCCACAGAACAAGTACCAATAGCACTCTAACATAAGCTGCATCTCCTTCTCAGCACCTTAGAGACATCACAAGTCAGAAAAAAATTTCCGGTGCTTTAGGGTAAAAGGAAAAATGTAGCTGATGAACAGAGAACAGCTAGTGAATTTCACTATTCTTTCTAGTTTTATCCTATTTCCAGCACAAAGATATATATGATCAAAAAATGCATATGTACCAATACCTACAACAAATAATGAGTAAACTGTGAATATTCCTGCTCATAAAGTTCTGTGTAACTGGATAACATTACAATGGTGTCACATTATTGATTCACTGCACTTTATTTTTACTAGTCTGCATGAATTTTGATGCAGCTAAGGCATTCACACCATTTGTACTTTTTAATGCTTTCAATTGAATGATGACTCTGTGATCCATCCATACCTCTGATCTGCTGCAGAGCCTGAATAAATTCATCATGCTCTTCTGTCATTCACAGTATAAGAAAATCACTCTCAGGAAAATAATACCTTAAGTGAACTTCTTTAAAACTACCACTAACATGTACATTCTAATGCATGATGCCTGACTCTAATGTTTCAGAGCATACAAATGCACTGGAGCAAGGTGATGTAATCTTTTTTGATCTCAGCAAAGTTTTTAATACTGTTTCTCAGAATATATTTCTGGACATAATGCACATTATGCATCTAGACAAAAAACAACAACAACAACAACAACAACAAAAAACAGCAATGCAATTGCAATTAATGCCTGACAGGTTAGATCAAAGGATTATAGTAAATGTAGTTTCATTAAGCTAGTGACCAGTGGGGTTTTGGAGGAATTCATTTTTGGGCAAGTTTTCTTTAGTGCTTCCATAAATGACTTGGGTAGAAGGTTTGAAAACATACTGTTTGTAGGTGACACTTATTTGGTAGGAACTGTTGACTCCTTCAGAAGTAGAGAGATCATGCTGAGAAACCTTGACAAATTAGGCAATCACCATCAGCATGAATTTTGTCTGAAAGTGACAAGGAACTTGTTGACACAAACAGTGGAACCTTAAGGACTCTTTGAAACAGAATTGAGTCTTAGCAACTCAAGCTGGAAGCTATAAGATCTATGGACTCTCATTCGGTGGTGGCAGAGTAGTGAATTATTTATCGTCCCTTTATCTCATGGCTCCTTATAGCTGATAGACATCAGAAAAGTGAGAAATCAACTGAGGAGGGGTAGCACAACCACCAGATATCCTTGCTGAAAATCTCCAAATCTTCTAGACATATGCGAGTTGCCACACCACAGGTGGTCTTTGACCAGCTGGACTGTTAAGGCTGAACATGCACTTTTAGTTTTGTTGACTCAGAACCCATGAATTGAAAACCCAGGCACAAGACAGTGATGGATCCAGGAGTGCTAAAATATATCCATCTCTAAATTTCTCTTTTCATCTCTCTTTCTCTTCTTCTCTTTCCTCTCAATATTCTTCTACTCATTTTTCTTTAGTAGCCATTGCCCATATTTGCCTTAAAGTAGGTTTAAAGAAAATAACAACTACCCTTGTCCATAATGCTTATTTATTGTTGTTACAAAGTTGTTTAATTTTGCCTCATAGCTGAATAGTTGTTTTTAGAAATCTCAATAAACTATCTTGTATTATTCCTGAATCACTGCTCCCACAACCTTATCAGACAAGTAGGGGCGCTATTCAGATTATAAAGATTCACCTTCCTCACAGCCCATGAAGTGGAGTGAGACAATGTTTAACAAAAATGAGTACCGGGCTCTACACTTGAACCATGGTAATTATTGGATATATGCATAGACTGGAGGAAGAAAGACTGAAGAGTAGTGCCATAAAACGAGGTCTGGGGTGTTGGGCCACAGCAAGATGAATGTGAACCAGCACTGTGTCCTGGAGCCCAAATGAAAATATTCAGTTGCCTTCCACTTCCATTTACATTTGTTTAAGGAGAATTGAGAATAAATCACATTACTACAAAACATAAAATATTTTTGAAACTTAAAAATATATATACATGTTCGAATAGTTAACATTATTTTATGTTTTTTGTTTTAATACAGTAATTAACTACTCTGTACTGATCAAACTATGTCATCAAATTCACAGCTTGTGAAGAAATAACACCATAGTGTACTTCTGTTGGAACGGCTTGTATACATTTATATTTTTAAATATATTGTAAAACTTATGTAGAATGTGCATGTTTATTCGCTAGGTGGAACCATCCAGTCTTGAATTACAGAAAGTCCCACAAATATGATTTGTAACTCAGATGAAGAAGATTTTACAAAATATTTTACTGGTAGTTTAGTGCATATTCTAATCTCCATAGCTAATTTTACACTTGAATACATAAAATGAATTCACAATTCATTACAGTGAAATACCTCATTATAACACAACACACCAACCTCTGCTACATAGGGTACCTTCTGAATGCCTGCAGATGATCCCACATTCTTCCACTGAAGAACAGAATTACATGGCTGTGCTTGCAATGTAATTACATACATTGGCAAGCAACAATGAAAAATATACAAGGCACATTACAATAGCATCCTCAGAATATCATGCTGATCTTTTTAAAGATCAAATAAAAGTCTTGTATTACAAGGAATAAAAGAATAAGTCTGAACAGGCTCTGGAATATATCCCCACAGATACACATTTCTTTTCTAAGTGTGTAATATGAGCATCTTCTGCAAATTCTTACTTACAAATACTGTAATGAGAAATAAGAATGGGAACCTTATTGATGTACCTGCTGTATTTAACAAGAATGTATTCCACTGGCCAATAAAGTAAATCCATGCATTAGGACTGATGAAAGTTGTGAAGGGTTTATATTGCAGTGAATGTGCAACGAGTGAGAGAGCTGCTACCCTGTGACAGCAGGTCTTGTACCTAGAGGAACCCACTGCTGGCCAAGGCTGAGAAAATGGACATCAACTGGTGGTGAGTCTGTAAGAATATATTTTTAAAAGGGTAGAAAATGCTTCACAGCAGCTATGAGAGACAGGAGAGAGGAAATGAGAGAGAAGCAGACTTGCAGGCACCAAGGTCAGTGAAGGGCAGGAGGAGCTCCATCTGTGCAGAAGTACTCTACAGCCTAGGACAGGCCCACCATGGAACAGGAAAGGTGACTGATGGATGAAGGGTTAGAGATGAAACATCACGTACTGACTGCAACCCTCATGCCTTGTTCCCCTGTGCTGCTTGGCGGAGGGAGGTAGAAGAGCATGGATGGAGGACAGATGTTTTTAGTTTTCTTTTAGTTTCTCACTGTCCTTGTCAGTTATCAATGGGGAATAAATTACAGTTATACTCCTATGCTGAATCTGTTTTCGAAGATATGGTAATTGCTGAATGATCTCCATCCTTTTCACTACCTTTTATTTTTGCCATATCCTCTCTCCATGTCCTGTGAAGGAGGGAGAGGGAGAGAGTGGTGGTTTGGACACTTGATCACTTCCAATAAGATGTGTTTAGTGTTAGCACATGAGATTAGAATGTGCCACCAGGTTTTGAACGCATTTCTCAGAATGCAACATTTTTAAGGTTATATTCTCAGAAAAGCAAATTAACATAGTTTAAGAACCACAGCAACCACTGCAAAAAACAGTGACAAAACTCAAAACAGAAAAATTAACTTCTTAACATTTCTATGAATCAGTGCCTGTTTACTGAGATTTATGGAGACTAAAAATGCATAGTGTATAGCACTACATTCTTTTGGGAATTTTATTCAGACTTGTTTTTAAGAAATGTTTACAACTTGGGAACTGATTTTTCAATGAGATTAAAACAAGAAGCTTCACAAACAAAAATGAGGTTTACTCAGAAAAAAATTTGCTCTTCAACCCCCAGCGAGGTAACTAAAATCATGGTCCCAGATAGGCAAGCCAGGTTTGTACTCAGAATTTCTGCATCTGCTAAAAGTTCATTAATTTTCCTTTCTGACCAAGCACTTGTAAGCTCTTAAATGTTCATGAATTCTAAGATTCTAGAAGCACATATTGTTTTATTGAGCAAAATCAAATTAGAGAAAAATAAAAAAAGAATGTAACAAATAAAATAAATATAAAATAAAGTGTGTTTGTAAAGTGTGTTTGTCTTTACAATAAAGAGTCAAATCCTTTATAACAGCAGCTGTGAAGAGTGGATGCTGGATGTAGCAAACTGGAATAGCCTTGGGATGACAGGACATAGACTGTTCTTGAGATTCTGTGGCAATAAACAGCTCATCGGTGGTTCACTAAACAAATGCAGACCCAGAACTTTCTAAAACCTGTCTTAAGGGTAACAGGACAAAACAAACATTTTAAGAAATCTGAATTGCAACAAATATTTGATGCAAGTTACCTAAACATGAAGACCAGCAAAGAAAACCAAGGTGAAAAAAAAAAAAATAAAAAATGACATTAACATATTCTGTGGTGATAAATATAAAAACTTCAGCTTTAAACTTCTCCCAGAATGCCCAGAATGCTGATTACTCACTGTGCAGACAACTTTCAGTGTCGAGAAGTGGTGAAAATGAGAGATGAATGCCTAAAATGGGTTATAAATGAAATGTGTGTGTAGCAATTCTGATACCTTTACTGAGACTTTTATTATAGTAATACTTTTTATTCTTTTTTTTTTTTTTGTGATAATTACACCTAGATAGATAACCACTCTTATTATTTCAATTACACCAGCAATAAAATGTTTATTTTACACACAAAGACTACACATTTTTAAACAATATAAACATACTAGTATTAACTCTATGTTGAAAAGCTATTAATAAATATACAGAAAACAGTCACTATTTCCAAATGAGTACAAATATATAATATTATATCTATTTTTCCAAATTAGCAAACAAACAAACAAAAAAGCTCACCCATCCTGTTCAGCATCTCATTGCTGTGCCCCCAGATTTTTGTGAATACATCTTAGTGGACTTCCTGTTATATCTTATCGACTCAAAATGTAGATGAGACTCGTTTATAGATAGCCCCTGTTCATTTGTTCTTAAGTTACACTATTTAAATGAAGATAAACTTCTTATCTTTCTTTCAAGTAAATATGGTATTTCTTCAAATGATCTTCTTTATGTTCCCCGAATTATTACAATTATGTATAAATTGTTTTGATTGTTTTTCTCGAGGATGTTTATCTCCTTTACATTTTATTTCCTCTTGGCCCAAATGTTTTTCATTGTTTTTTCTGTTGTTGTTTTTTTTGTTTGTTTGTTTGATTGTTTGTGGGGGTGTGTTTTGGGGTTTTGTTGTTGTTGTTGTTTTTTGCTGTAGTTTGTTTCTGTGATTTTTATTTGGCTTTTTTATTATTATTATGTACTTCTCCTTTTGGCACATCCCTTTTTCCTTCAACTCCAGGCACCTTGCCAAATTGCAATTCACTATTATGATTCAGAAAAATTCATAAAGCTGTCCTAGATATGTAAAACCTAAAATACACAGCCGTCATTTTTGGCTCACCACACTTTTAAATCTTGATCTGCTTATAGTATATTTATGTATCTTAGTCACCCACAAATATGGGAGAGATTCCCACAAATAACTGTCATATTTTCATTTGAATGGTTTATCCATACAGAAGATGATGAATTAAAATCTCTGCTTTTGTAATTAAATCAGATGGAATGATTGCCTCCACCCTGACATTCCTTGAGGGTAAATATAATAATTATATATGTCAGGTGGGTGTTCCAGTAATGCAATATCAGGATTAAACAAAACAATTTTGACACTATACTATAACTACTAGACAATTTTACACATATGGTAAAATAATCATAATCTCCTAATTACTTGCATAGTGAATAATAGCTAAAAGAAGTCACTGATATGATTTATTTACATCTAGTCATCGAACAATAGCAGAATTGGTAAAATAAGCTTAAAAACAGAGCAATATCAAAAACACCAGATTAAATTGGTTTCTTTCCCATATCTCAAATTTCAAACATCTACCTGCAAATTAGAGTGATAAAATTACAGAGCTGAATTACAGATATGTAAAAGATTTGTATTGTCATCATCAAGTTCAAAGACTCAGTGGAACTTGAGCATTATGATTTTTGAAGAATAGCATTTGAAATACCACTCCTTCAGCATTATACAAAGAATGTTCTCGTTCACTTATTTTACAAATCAGTACAGCAAACACAGAAAAATGATTGTTCTCAATAGGTAAGAAATATTTAAGTCCATATTTTTCAGACATAGTCGGATGTTGCAAAGTGGAACTTTGCAACCAACAGTTGCAAAGTTCCACTGAAATCCCCAGACTGAATTCACTGCAAGGAAACCTAACCGAAATAGTATTTGATCTTCCTTTTTTTTAACCTACATGTCTTGACTTCTTAGAATGAAGCACTGAGGACCAAAAAACTAGAAGTGGCTTCAGTAGATCACAAATGCCCTGAATGCTAATGTTGTCTGTAACCATGCAATCATATTTCTTCCTTGCATTTCGTTTTATTGATTCCATTCAACAGTTGTCTGTTGAGGCAAAAGCTAGCTTCTGTGTCTTACAACAAAAACCAAGATTTGACTACAGGCTGCAGCTATCATCACCCTGTCAGCATGTGCATGACATATATGAGAGTAGATGAGTTGCTGATATATTTCTTTGGAGGCATTACACACACTTTTATGTCTCTTTCTGATGACAGCTGAGTTAAATGGGAGGCTTTGGGTCAAGTCACGGAAAACCACAGGCGGACTTGGAATTTTCCACTGATGTGGGCTTTATGTTTCAAACACAGTCAAATTTGGCCGTGGATACACCACTGAACAACATGATTGTAAATTCTTCTAAAAAGATGTGAAAGTCATACCTCTTCAATCCCTACTTAAATTCCAATATGTATTAATACACATTCATCCTTTGGACTATGTTTGTCTTCATGATGTGCAAATTCTTCATAAATAGATAAAATTATCCCTTTCCTTTGCCAGGCACTGGAATCCACGGTATCAGTTCTTTTCCAAAAGGATTTGTAAGCAGTTGAATTTACTTTTACTACCTCAGTTTATCACTCTTGACTGTCAGAAATTTCTTGAAGCGTATTCACCTGAAACATACTGGTGCATCTAAGTGGCTGCAGCCCCAGGCATTAATTAACCACAGTGTTATGTAGCTAAGCAGACGTGATAATATCCTCTCTTTAAGCCTTGTGCAATTGTATTCATTACACAGAACAGTGCTTCAGCACCTTTGCTGTATAAGCAGAATAGTTTTTCCAAAGTTAAAACATCACCAAAACAGATACTATTGTTTGCTCTCTGATAGAATTATTTCAATCCAAAGAAATCAGATATAGTGCTGCTTCCAACTTCCTGTAGTGAGGAGACAGGATATATTTTATGATGTGTAGATGTGTAGATGATACAGATTTTGGTTTATTCTGAATTCATCAGTTAGAACATTCACAGATCTAATCTTTCAAATGTTAACCACAGTAAAGTTTCTCTGCAGGGTAGACACCTCACTATTATTTATCAGTGTTACTGTATTAATTTAATTTAATTAATGATGGATTCACAGCAGCAGAAAATTAGACATATAAACAGAATATTGATCTTCAGTGAGTCCAAAACCATTTGAAATCATGACAGTATTAACCACAGGTATATTTCCTGGGTGGTAATATAATTAAGGGTAGTAAATTGTGGCCTTGGTAGCTAATTAGATCAGCTACAAATAACATTTCAAGAAGCTTTTGTACTATTTTAGAAACAGCTAATCATTCCCTTTTCCACATAGATAGAGTTTAGAAATATTATCCATTAAATAATGAAAACTGAATGATAAGTCATCAGGCAATATTTACTTCCAACAGTACACTGCAGCACGATTATGTTACTAGAATTAACATTAAGATGGTTCTGTATTATCATTCTGACAATATTTTGCCATAATGCTTTCTTTTTCAAAATGCTGTAGTACTACTCTATTACATCTTAGCCAAAGTATCACTGCTGCCATATAACTCCAACTTATCTTACCAAGGCTCCTAAAACCTATTTTGTAATCTGTGTTGAAATAAAATTTGTAGATTACTTCTTTAAAAACCATAAATGTGAGTATTACTTAACTTGAAACATTGTTCAAGTATGATCACTTAACACAGTTAAGGCAACACATATAACTAACAGTTAATGAGTCAATTTATACATCTATATATTTATGTGTGTGTAAATTATTTAACGCTAAGAACATTGGAGTATTTAAAAATATCAGTCACACTATTTGAATTCTATTCTAACACTATTATAATACTTTAATAGCCTGCATCAAGCAAGTGAAAGGAAACTGATGCAGCAGTATGGTCTCACAGTATTCTAAGAGTTACAGCACAGTGCAATAAGCACTTCCAAACTCAAATAGTATAGGCTCAGCAGCTCTACAAAAATAATCCCAATTTGGACATGTATTTTGAGACTTCAATTAAGTAACTCTAGCATAGAGAAGATAAGTAAAACCTTCTGGGTTTTACTCATTTCTTGGAATCTTGTATTATAGCACTCTATGCTTAACATTTTACTCTTCAGAGAGTAGAGTTCTAATTTCTATGCTTAATAAGGAATTTTGTCACTGAAAATCTTAACCACAACACTGTCCTCTATCTAACTAGAAATAATAAAATTTTTAATGATTTGGCATTTTTGAAATTGGTTGAGTCAGTATAGAATTATCTCATATGGACTTTAATGGAGTTTCAGAATGGGATTCATGATGTGAGATGTATTACCTACACTGATAGTAACTGGTATCTATAGGAATAGTAAAACAGGATTATGAGTTCTGAGCTCAACTGAGTTCAGTTCCACAGAGAGTTTTAAGCCTCATATTTAATGCTTCTTCCCTTCTATTCAGATTTTGAAACAACTGGAAAAGTCCAAGTGCTACAGAACCCAAACCTTCAATGTACAGATGTATACAGTGTTCATGTGATTAAATTCTTAATATGCAGAGGTGTGACATTATTTGAAGCCCAAATCAATCTTGTAAGACTTCCATAGAAATGATAGACCTCTGGAAAAGATATGTAATCAGGATAATCTCAAAGTGTTTAGAAAAAGGAAAAGCCTATGAAGACTAGTGTTTGAATTACTTTAAATACTACTGAAGGGAAAGCGAATGTAAATGCATTCAATCTGTATCAAATAGAAGCACATTCAAACTACAAACAGAAAGAAAATGGACACAGACATACAAACAATCCATGCATAGAGATCAGAGACAAAAATACATAAACCAAAATAAAATTTAAAGAGAAAATGAATTACCCCAGAAGTCTTGCTTAACCAGCTCCAGCCCTATGTGCAGAGCCTAACTGATCCATAACAAATATGGGTTTCCTTAAGCTTCAGTTTACCAGTCTGGAGCAAGTCTAGCTCCCAAGGCAAGCATTCAGGCTTCAGTCAGTCTCATTAATGAGAAAAAAAAATATGAATTTTGTTGCTACTTCAGTTAGAGTCTTTTTGTCACAGCAGACTTCCTGGGAGCTGGGGAAACAGTAGAGAGCCTCTGTTAACTTGTGAGCATTTAAAGTTATCTGCTACAATTTCCGATGAGTATTCTCACCAAGACATAGTAATTTTTAATAGACCTGGACTGCTGTGCAGCCAAGAAGAATATAACTCACCAGTTGAAGGTACTCAAATTGGAAATCATGGGGGGCATGAGTCAGGATCTCTGCTCCCCATGTTATTAGTTATCACCTTTATCCACTAGCATCTGAAGAAATTATAGTCGTATGAATTAAAAACTTCTGACTCTTTCTTACCTGCCAGGCCTTGAATACTTGGCTGGAGTCATATGGAGTGTTTATAGTATGTGGAACAACAATAACAATAAAAAGGCACATCTTTTACACCATTTACCAGTTTTACTAGTGAAAAGAATTACTTCAGCAGAGCAGCTTCAGTCTGGAGGTAGAAGAGGCATCATTAAACAAATCTTTGTCTGTCTCTACCTCACACACTAAAAACAGAAGAGCTAGGACAAGTCTCACTGAATACAGTTAGTAAACATAAGTTGATCATGAACATGACTGACAGAAGAGGAGGGTAAATAGACAGTTTTAATTATGATTTTAATTTCTATTTAATGAATTCCCAATTGATTTCAAATCTGCCTATGCTATGCATTATAAATTTGAGTCTCTCTGTTGTGTTGTTGTTTTGTTTTTATCTTTGGATCTAACCTCAGCCCCTTTTTCCTGTTCTATTTCCATGATAATTTGAACAAACTCACCTTTGAATGAGTACATTTGAATCAGAGCCCTGAATGTGGAAAAAAAAGGGGAAGGAATAAATGGTCTAATTCTATTAAAGAATGATGGAGACAATAATTAGCAAATTCCATACTCTTGCTGTCTAACTCTCTGAACGTGCGACAGCTCCTGATGGCACAGCAAAGGGAGCACACCATCTGCAAGCCGAGGTGGGATAGAATCACTAAATGTGATGATGTGACAATTTTGAGAGTTCACAGGCAAAAATGTCAGGTTACAGGATTAGAAATATGTTTGCTTAAAGCTCAGATAGTGATTTTGGTGTTAGTAACGCTTGGAACATACACATCTGTATAAATCAATGATTTTGCTTTCTTTTTACCATAGAGTACACTCTAAGCAAAATAACAAAATGTGAACTACCCTAACAGTGTTGCTAGGCAAACAGGACAGAGCCTGAATTTCTTTCTCTTTCTTGGAAAATAAAATAAAATAAGTTTACATTTTTTCAAATCTAGGTGAGTGAAGAGCAATTTCCACACACTCATTCACCCACCCCAACACTATGACATCACTCTGTTGATTACCATAACTTGAAATGATCTATTTTTGTAAGCAAATGGTTACAGAATCTTCCAATAACAAAAAGTTGGACTACCAAAATTAAAGAGGGTCAGCACCTGACCCATCTCAGAATCAACATTTTATTTATTTTATTCATTTTATTATACTTAAAAGAGAATCTTTTGCCATTCACCTACATAGTGTCTAGAGTCACTATATAATTTTGTTTCTTCAAAATACAAATTAAAAACACTCAAATTTTATAGGATTTGTTCTTATTTAATAGTTAAAAAAATGCTAGAAACTTTACTTTTTCTTTCATATTTGAGAGGTGTCTTTAGTCCATACATAATTAAATGAAAAGTTAATACTTTAATGAGACTTCTGTGTTATCAGAATACAGAATTCAAGTTTTCTTATATTATTAAGGAACTTACAAGGTATAGATTAAAGTCCAGCGGCTCTGGGGACCTTTCCGCCTCAGACGTCTCCTGTATTAATGAGGTCTTCAGGAAGATAATGTTAAAATTCAATATCCAGTAGGATGGTGAACATTGTTTCTAATGAATTGAATATCAGTGCTGGAGAGTTTTCATATATATATATTCTGCAGCTGGGACACTTATTCTAAGACCTTTGAATTGATGACATATATTTCTTCATTTTGCATTTACTTATTTTTTTCTCTTACCAGAAATCTTCTCAGGACTGGAACATCTGAAAATCTCTTTCCAGCAACATGAAAAACACAGATAAGTACAATGCCTGTACTCTCTGAAGAAATCAATGCATACAAACTTCCCAGAGCCATTTAGCTCTTCTACACTTGCCTTCAGTTTATGGGTTGATTCAGCCTGGTTCCATGACTGGTGGGGTGGAGGGGCTTCGAAAAACCTGAACCTCCAGAAAAGGGAAACATGGGGCCCCAAAATAGAACCAGAGAATCACCAAGGTTGGAAAAGACCTAAAAGATCACCCAGTCCAACCATTCATCTATTACTAATAGCTCCCAATAATTTAAAACAGCAGCAACAACCTGAAGAGAAACAAACTAATTTACTAAATATGGTATCAGAAAGCAAGGTAACACACTATAATACAATATAACTGAATAATATAATATAATATAATATATTATATAATATAATAATTATATAATATATATAATATAATATAATATAATATAATATAATATAATATAATATAATATAATATAATATAATATAATATAATATAATATAATATAATATAATATAATATAATATAATATAATATAATATAATATATAATAGAACTGAAGCCAATAAATCAATCTGATGAGAGAGTATCTAAAAGCTGTAGGCTGTACAGTGATACTAAAGTGCAGTCGAGGCAAGCAGCAGCTTGGAGGGATTTTTTGTTTATGATGGGGATGAAGATGGTGAGTATTACTATTGTCACTTCTGGATTCAAGTTAGAAATTTCATGCTGGTCTAGGTTTGATAAGACTCAGTTAGTTTTACAGTAAGTCAGAATTATTTCTTTCATTTTTAATTTCGTCAGTGTAGAACAAGTGAGAGGTGCACCCTAGAAAATCATCATTACCTCAGAATACTGTGTTCATAAAGGTAAATACAGACCAGAAAAATAAATTTTATAAGTTCTTTAAGTGGTTAATAAAGTAAGAATTAGGATTTTCCTGTGCAGTTCTGTCACTCTGCATCAATACAAGACATTTTCTCTAGATACCATTTGTTTTTCCAGTTTATGCTGTGCCAAGTATAAAACTTATTAATACTGCAGCAGAATAGATTCGCTAACCTAATTTGGAGCCTTCTACAAAATGACAGATTTGCTCCCCATTTCTGGAAGTACTTCATTGAGTATCCCAAGGACATCCATGTAAGCCATAAGACTGTCAGGAAATTTCTCATGCCAAGGTGTGCACTTTTGTTGAGATAAATTTTAGTTATTTGGAAAACTGCAAGCCCAAGTTGTGCATTTCCTTCAAATTATGAATATTTGGGAAACAGCACAAAATATCTTCATTTGATTTAACAATGTCATTGCTACTGCTGTCTTCCTTGATCATTTTGAAGAGGGCTTTTAAACGTCCCTGAACTACTTTCCTAGTGTTCTTATCTAATAGAGAAACTCAGATCATATACCAAACTTTGTGAGTAAAATACTGAAAAACCAGGGTATACTGAGTATTGAGTACTTGTAAAGGAAATGTAGGGGGGAAAAAAAGCCATGACTTATACCTTATTCTTCTGGAAGTACGTAGTATCGATATCAAAAGAACCACTGCAACTGTTTATACTCAGATACTCCAAAAATTTGTAGCCCAGCTTCTAAACTGAGAAAAGATGGTATAAAATGGCATAAGCATTCTCCTAATCCGAAAACTTTGCCTAATTGCAAGGTGAAAACATCCCACTTTTTGAAGGCCTTTAAATAATAATAGTAATAATTTAAAAAAAAAAATAAAAAAAAAAATCTATTCACTATAATTCCCTACTTAGCCCTTGTTTGAGGCAATCCAAATAAGCCATGAGGTCAGAACCTCAAGGTATGTGTCTTATCACATTGATCTTCTGCAACTCAAAGGAGCCCATAGTGCCATTTCAAGGTTCACTAATTACTCATCTGGGATGCAAAAGCTATGTACAGACTCTTACACAAATTTAGAGTCTGAAGTTTAGATGAAGTTAGATGTTTAGAGCCAAGCTCCGATAGGACACGTTGTGTTTGCTCTGCATGGCTGATGCCTAAAAGTAGTTGCTCATTTTAATTGCTGCTTTTTTGTATCAACAGGAAGAATGACTGGCATTATATAAGAAAAAAAAAAAAAAAAAAAAAAAAAAAGTCTTCAAACGTAATGAAGACACATTTTACATCATGAAACTTGAAATAATCTGTTAGATAACTGTGTACTGTGTATGAAACTACAAAGTAAGCAAGTTAAAACTTCATCACCAACAATAAACTTCTCACTGAGACACATATGAGAAAAAAGAATATTTTGAGACCGCCAGCATGGATTCACCAAGAGCAGAGCTTTCCTGACCAATCTGGCAACCCTGCACAAAGCAGAGGAGTTGAAACTAGATCATTACGGTCCTTTTCAACCCAGGCCATTATGTGATTCTATGGTTCAATTGTATTTCAGATTGGTGAGACTTGCTATCATATTTTATTTCAAAAGAGAAAATGTCACTATGTCTGACATAAGCTCTTAGCATATATAGGTAGTCATTTTGTCTTATCAATACTAGAAACTTCAAGTTTTGTTTGAAAATAATATGAAAATATGCAATAACTCATTTCTCTTAACTTTCTGTTCTGTTTTATAAATAGAACACATCAACAAAAACAAAAACATTGTTGAATCAGGATGCACTTATTTTAATACCATGAAGAAATCTGTTAATTGGGGATAGACATTCCATAAGCTTGCTTCAAGGGTATTCTACAAATTTAGTAAGTAATTGAATCACAAGAGCCTTCTGAGCACAAATATCCTTTTTACTTTCATTATACTTATGTGTACGTTTGAAGAAATCACAGAGAAGGAGCTAATTATTATTATTTTTTAATCTCTTATTGGAACTGTAGAACACTGTGGAGGCTGGAATTATAATTTAAACAAGAGGTTGGAAATTTGTGTAACCTTGATGCTGTTCTTTGTTAAATGTCTTGTTATCTCATTATGGATTATTTGGCTTCAGAAGGGTCTGTTTATACCTCTTTTCAAAATGCTGTTGGATCTCTGAGAGCACCTTTTACTTATCACATTTACTTCTCCAGTGGGAAATGTCAGTTTCTCCAGACATCTCTGATCTTAAAACACATTAAAACAATACATTTCCTTCCACGTGGCTGTACAAACCAGACTGAAATCCTTCAGTACATTTAATATAATCAGAAAACTGCACTTGGGCTCAGGGCATGTAATTTTGCAATTAGCACTTACATTTAATTAAAAAAATAATCCTAAAATATTTAGGATCCCTAGAGAATTACACAACTACTAAATAGTTCACTTTCCACTCTATACATTATCTTTGAAAAATAAGAAGACAGAGTTTAAAATGTTCATAGTATCACAATGGAGAAACTATCTGATAAATAACAAAAAAGGTTAATAGCAAAATAATTGTATACATGTTTACGTGCACTTAATTCTTTCATAATGGGAGATTAGCATAGACGAAAAAAATAGAAGGTGTAAATGAATTCTGCAAGTTCTCTTTCATCATTTTCATTAATCCTGTGTTTCTTATACTCACACTGTTTTACTGTAATAATTTGGAACTATCTATTGCTTTCTCTTTCTGTTTACCTCTGGCAAATTACCTCTATCATCAGTGATACTGAAATACAAATGAGCAATATAAATCTTCATGAAAACCATTTAAGATAAATTCATATGAGCCCTGTTTATGAGAATATGAAACAAAAGAAAAATCTGGTAAAGCCTACGATAAAAAATAATAAATAAATAAAAATAATAATAATAAAAAAAAAGCATCAGAGTCAAGCAGTATCTCTGTGATTTCATAAGTGATATAAGGACACTCAAAGACTTGGAAATCAGAGATAAATTAACACCTGAGGAGCTCCAGTAATCTTAAGATTAGAAACTGCATGATAATTTTTCTGCAATAGAATCACAGAATTTTCATACTGAGAGTAAATACATTTCAAAGGAAAAGAAAAGAAAGAGCAGTATAATTTTACCTGTTAAGATTTATGCTATCCTGATACAATAACTTTCAATATGAAAGCAGTAGTAGGAGACAGTTTTTCAATAGCATCAAGGTACCTTAAACAAGGAAATTATTTTGCCTATTACTTGTAAAGAAAACTGTATCCCTGGTTATAGAGAAATTGCTTTAAATCCACTACTGCGGGATTTTTAATTGTTGTGTTATTTGTTTGTTTTTATTTCTTTTTGAATGTAACACTAAGACAAGCAAAACCTTTGCCTGTAACATGGCACAGGTCTTCAGATCTATGAGGTAATAAAAAGGAGAGTTTCCTATTGGCTCAGCAGGTGACTTTGCAGCTCATATAAATGTGCTGGAAGAGTTACATTTTTTAAAGGGACAATCAAGACATAGTTACTGATGCCCAGTCTGTGGAGGTGGTCAAGGCAAGGTTGAATGGGGCCCTGGGCAGCCTGGTCTAGAATGAAACACAGAGGTTGGCGGCCCTGCTTGTGGAAAGGGTGTTGGAGCCTGTGGATCCTTGAGGTCCATCCAACCCAAGCCATTTTGTGATACCATGATTCTATGAAAATGTTCAGCAAATTGTTTGCTGGGAATTTAGAAGGATAGGTGAGTAGAAACCAAAATGAAAATCAAGTAAGAGTGTACGTTGCTGATGAATCTGTTGGATGAAAAGCTGATGAAGACAAGTCAAATATGAGAAACATATTTCTTCCTTAAACAGGCAGAGATGAGAGAAAGAGTGGCTGAACTGTAGAAACAGTGCTAATGGGAAACAGAATGTTCTTAACAGAATCTTCTTTTTCTGAGGCTACCATGAATAAGAGTTTCAGCAGTCTGCCTTTGTTCAACACTGATGGATGTCCAGGACATTCCTCAAATTAAAATACACAAGAGATATACATCAGCACTAGAATCAATTAAACTTGTGTAAAAGCAATTAAAATGCCAAAGCTTTTTAGTACTTCTGAAAACTGAAATGATGCTGCAGAAGAATCAATGAAATACAGAGACTATTCTCCTTCACAATTAGACTGTTAAATACATTAATTTCTCAGAAACAGCAAATAATATTATACAGGTAAAAGGGGGATGTGCTATATGGAAACAGAGACTTCTGGAGCATTTTACAGGAAATGACCATAAAATCATTTTATTTCTGGTCTTATTGTATCAGATTTCAGTAGCTGTTCAGATGATAGAGATTGTCAAGCAAGGCAAAGGAAAAAAAAAAAAAAAAAAAAAAAAAGTATTACTTGAATACTTCATCCAAATCACTGATAAAATGGTTCAGAAAAGAATTGGTGCAAGGGAAGAATAAGGAAAAATAGGCTGAGAAAAAACAAGACATGAGGAGGTAGCAAAGGAAGTTGATGAGAATAGACTTAATATTACGTTTTGTCAATTTTCTTTTTTGAGAAATCAGTAATAAGCTCCTTGGAGACAGAAGTAGAGGAAAAAGTGAACAGTCTGAGAGCTGAAATTAATCATACTGAAGAATCTGCTGGGACTGAGGGCAGGATATTAAATAAAGTAGAAAAACTGTTGTTTACAAATAGGTAAGGCAGAACCAGAGCCAGAAAGAATAGTTTCTACTGGTGAAAGTCAAGCTGCTGGTTGAATATTTGAAATGAACCACCACGGAGATCCTGCAATCAGAGTAAACAGCCTTACAATCAATTAACTTGTTCCAATTAACCTTGAAGAATTGGTTAATTTAATACATTTACAATTTTCAATTAGTGAACATATTATCTTGCAAATGAATTTCTTTATCAGGCTTGTTTGATTAACTCTCAGAATTTGAATTCACATTTTAATTTGGCTATATGGACGATAAATGTGAGGGGGAAAAAAAACAAAACAAGAAGGTTTGACGTTTAAAACAAGATACTCGGAAAAAAAAAATAAATAAATAAAAATCTGTTCATTACCTCCCAATTACTGTACAAAAACTTGTATGAAAACTTTGAAATGAAAACTTTGAATATATTTGAGAAAACCACATGCATAAATATACATTACACTCTGCAGATAATATTTATGATTAAACTGAGAAATGTTTTACCTTATGAAAAGTAATACATATATGTGTATGTATATGTATAGACATGTACATATATACATACACATGTGTATATGTGTATATATGTATAAAGCATTATTTTTTTCTTTTTTTTTTTTTTTGCATATGGTTTTAACACTGTTCAAAAATCTTTGACAGGCTTTCTTGAACTGGAGTGCACTTGCAAATGTTTTCAACTGAAAAGATCCGTCTTTGGAGTTAAAGGAAACTATCCAGTGGAACACATGAACTAGTTACTTGTTGCCTATTTTGTAAAGTATATGTCTGTTGTTGCAGTTGACTTTCAGTTTTTCCAGAAGCAGTGATGTAATGGAAAGCATATTTTACTGCAAACCCAGTGCCCTGTTATTTCTGTTTGTTCTATTGAAGCCCATTTAACAGCAGCTTTGTATTTTTATGAGAATCTGGTAAAATGTTTACAATTTATGAAACAGTGATGATCAGTCCTTTATAGCTTTTTGTGATTATGAGAACAGGAATTTTCCTGTGACTGACATCCTTGTCTTAGAAACCACCATACTATTCATTAACGTATGGTACCAATACTGAAATAAACAGTTTGTTTCTTTACTATTCTAGTTTTTCATTTAAAAACCAGTAAGAGAGGTGGACACAAAGCTAATTCACTCTTCACTCTTTCTTTTGTCTGTTAGTAACTATAGTAATGCTTTTTCTTTTTTCTTTTCTTTTCTTTTCTTTTCTTTTCTTTTCTTTTCTTTTCTTTTCTTTTCTTTTCTTTTCTTTTCTTTTCTTTTCTTTTCTTTTCTTTTCTTTTCTTTCCTTTTCTTTCCTTTTCTTTTTCCTGTGAAAAGGAGTTAACCTTTTTTTTTTTTTTTTTTTTTTTTCTGTATTCTTTATGCTTAAAATTTTAAAATATTTATTTAATTTTATTTGTCTGTTTAACTTTCCTTTTTCCACTGGTGCAAAGAGTCTAACATCTTTCTATTTGAGTACAATCCAAAACATAACCTTGAAGAGAAGATGCCGTACTTACATCTGTAATATGCACAATCCTTAGCTTTTTCAGATGCATGGAAAGGCTCAAATTATCAAATTATAACAATAATTATCAAATTATTAGCTAAGTATATGACTTATAGGACTTTATGGTTCTTCAGAAAATTATTGTTTTCTATCTTGGCTAACAAAAAAGAGATCACTACTTTGTTGAGAATTCAAATAATGACTTCTTCATATATTTCAAGTATTTTTGTATCACTCTAAGAATGGCACAGAGACCCAGAGTACGATCTCCTGTGTGCAATTACTCATGGATGTGTACAGTTGAGAATGGGAACGCACTGCATTTGCAAAAGCCATGAAAAGTGCAAAGATCACAATGATCACACAAGATCAGTGTAAGCAAAATGGAACAGTCAAGTTCTAGGTTTTAGGTACAAATAAAGTTTATATTAGCATGGAAACAAACCTGAGATCTATCCACACCTTATAAACCATTTTAGCTTTTGCAGTAGTTGATGAGAAATGTTTATAACCCTATGTGAGTCACACATACCAAATCAATAGTCACTTTCAAATGGTTCTGTCTGAAAGCCTAGAAACTTTCAATGTAAGTTTACAACAATGTAAGTTTACAATCCAAGGGAAAGTAGTTCAATTTATTTACAAATGTTTTTTTTCAAATATAATTGCCCACAGATTCTTATGAATTATTCTCCTACAAATAGTATTCAACTGGGAATTATTCTCACACTGAATTTTGCATAGCACTTTCAAATTGAGAGCTAACTAAAATTGTTTACTTAACTTAGGCAACAGAACACCAGTTCTTGGATCAAAATCAAAATATCTTGGTCTGTTTTTCCTGTATTCAGAACTCTGTTTTGTTTTTTACTGAGAATAACACTTTGAGAAAGAGATTTGAAACTGAAAATATGTTTCCTATTTAGACACTCACAGTATTTGAACAATGCCTGTGTCATAACCTTTTGGTAATGTGCAGTAATGACAGCAGCTAGCCATCATTACTTTTCTGTTTCAAAAAAGATCAGTACTGCTGTGCTTTCAGATAGCAAATACAAATGCTGTCTTCTATGGAAAATAAAATCTCTGGGGGAAAATCATTTTAGATCAGCACCTTTCACTATAGATATGGAATTTCTAGGAATGTAGGGAATGAAGTTCTCATGCATAAGTTTTTTTTGTTGTTGTTGTTGTTTATTTTTTTCTCCCTAAACTCTATTTGTATAATGAAATTTGAGATTCAGGATGGCTTAATAATAGTAATGAAGAAACACTTATTGTAGTGTCCTCCAGTTATCTAATTTGAATTATATATAAAAAAAAGAACATAATTTTCCTGAAAAAAACCTCTACACAACTTCCACATATTACATCTAATTATGTTTATAAGTGCAATTGTTACATCCATATTTAAAAATATGATATTAGAAGTGAGATCTAAAAGTATTGGTGTAATCCCTTTTCTAATGATTCAATTCTTAAGGTACTAATAAGAGTCAGTTATCCAGATGAAAATCAGATGAAAATACGTAGTCACTTTTGATGAAATTTTGTCTTTTGTAAAACATCAAAAGTTTTTTGTTTGTGGGTTTGTTTGTTGTTTTGGTGGGTTTTTTTGTTTGTTTTTTCTTGTTTTGTTTTGTTTTGTTTGCTTGCTTCTTTGTTTACTTTTGTTGAATAAAATTTGGAACAAGGTACAGGAATTTGATGTGTAGTGACCAAGGGAAGTTTAATGTTCTATCACAAATGAAAAACCATGTTGGACATCCAGTCTTCCAGTTTTCAAAAAGTTAACATAAAAAGATAGAATTAAGAGAGAAGGTTTATGAACCTGTATAGCTCCGGAGAGTTTCAGGGTATTTTCTCCAAGTAGTTTATTAAGAATTCCTTCAGAATTTCAGTGTGTCTATGCCAGTGTCTGATGTAAGAGTGCTCATTTCACAATTGTTCACAGTGATTCATTGTCTCTCCCTGCAGCATTCACAGTATGAAAAAGTCATTTGGTAAAATTGTGCACAGTCATTGGCAGTAACTGCTTTTCTGCTTCAAATTAAATAATATCTAGGATAATTTCTCTATCCTAAATGCAAAATTCTCTTCAAAATAAAATTTTCTATCTTTATAGTGGTCTTTTTCAATACAATTAGACTTAGCTCAGAATACAATTAGGCTTAGTTCAGAATACAAGTAAATTTAAGCAATATCTTATGTATTCTGGGTGTCAGAAAGCAGAGTAAACTACTGGATCTGCCTCAGCTCTGTGACTACAGACAGTAATTTTAAATGCCCCATTGCAGTCCCATCACAGCACTGGACTCCAGCTGTGGCTTCAGAATCAGTATATTCACCAGTGTGGTTTGTTAACAGTTAATTCCGTATTGTTAATACTTTATGGGCTGATTTGGCCACTTCTGTGACTAGTGGATCAGAGAGACCCATGGATCTGCACTTTCAGAAAGGGGAAAATAAAAGGAAAGAGAGTTGGGCCCCAAAAATAACAGAAGCAATGATCTGAGGACAAAAAAGCTAATTTACTAAATAAGATACCAAAATGCAAGTTAACACACTATTGTATAATACAACTAGAATTTGAGCTAATAAGTCAAATAGAATGAGTGAATGTCCTAAAGCCGAAGGTCTGACTCTAATGCTGAGTTGAGATGTGTGGTCAGGATGAGCAGCAGGGAGGAGAGCCAGACAATCAAAAAGGCGGTGTCAGGTGATCTACCATAGGTGTTACCCCGGAGCAGAAATGATAACAGCAAAGAGGCTTCTGAGGAATGTTGTAGTTCTTCTCTTCCAGTCATGATCTGGAGCACAAAGTCTTTAACTCCCAATGCACTACATGATGTTATTATACAGAATACCAATGACCAAAAATTATAAAACCATAACTCATATATACTTCTAAAATATTATTTCTTATTTTTATTTTTCTAAGTGACAGAATCGACAAGCCAGACATCTGAATGAAAAACTATTATTTTTCACATGTATTTGTTTTTCATAGAATAAAAACGGTCCTGATCTTTATAATGACAGTCATCTGCTTAACATTTCAGAGAGAAAGCAATCATTCATTTGTGTAACACTTCCAGGCACTTCAAATGTAGTTATGACATATGGGAGAATTGGAGTCCTTACACCAAAGTCTTTCTTCTTTGTGACTGATTCAGATTTAGTCACAAAATGATGTCCAGGCCAGAACTACCTTATTTTGCTAGTGATACTTTGAAACAGAACAAAACAAAAAGATACTTTTTTTCAAGAAAGATGTATGAAAGCAGCATGTACACATATATTCTCCAGATAATTAATGACTCTTGTAAACAACAAAGAACTAAGTGGCATTTAGACAATTTAAATCTAGAACTTTGCTTCTAGAAATCTCCATTAAATGGTTTTACAGCTATCTGGGGTTATAACATGATCTGTTATTTTCTATGTTCTCTGTGACTGCAGATATAGAATTTTTTGTATAATTGAAGGGGAAAAAAATAAAAAAAAAATAAAAAAAATTAAAAAGGAATATTTTCTTTTATCTCAACACTGAAAATAAAATCATGTATATTGTGTTCTAAAAAATTACCCAATTATTTGTTCTTCATAAAACACTTGAGCTTCATCCCTGCATTACAGATAAATTTTGTGATAGAAGTGTTTGTTTTGAGCAAACAAGCTCAAAACAAGTGGAGAATAACTGGCATTCAATAGCATCAGCCAGAATGCAGATGATCAAACTAAGTCAAATAGAACAACAACCAAAAAAGGATGGTAAATAACTGTCATCAGTGTGCTTATCCTAATTGTTTAACCACATGTTATGTCAGGATGTCTGTTTTGATTAAATATACATATATATACATACATATATATACCTTTATATAGGTAGATAATAGACAAATGTCTCCCTATATATTTATGCTTGTGAAGGCATCCATACTTGCTTAAGTGGATATTATTCACTTAATAGACAGCTATATTAGCCACAGATGGATACCTGATCTGCCTTTGTCTATTTTCTAAGCAACAGAAGGTCAGATAATTCATGCATTAGGCAACCAATCACTCACTGTCAGACTGTTTGTTCAGAAAAATTGTCTTCAAATACATAGTGATATCAACCATCCAAAAATAATTTTTTAGTACATTTATCTATCACTGCTTCATTAAAAATAAAATCCAACTACTTTGAGACAGTACAAGTCTTTAACCCATACTAATCTCCTCATTATGAAAGTTCATGAGAAAAGAAAATCTATACAATATTTTTATTACATTAACTACAAAAATAATATTGAATATTATAATTTATTGGGATATCTGGTATATACATAAAATATCATTTAATAGAGAGTAAAGAAAAGCACAAATCAAAGCATAATGTTTTATTACAGATGTGGCAAATTACAATCCAGAATACCTAATGAAACCAACCTCCACATACCCTCTTACCACAGCAGTTCAAATTTATTTAGATTCTCTAAGTAAGTATATAATTTATTTACATTTCAAAGAAAAGTAGAGAGCAATTTAAAAGAAAGAGAAAATGTAGTTCTTTAGGAATAGCAGTAAAAGTAATTATTTCAGTCTGAGTGTTTTTGTTTGTTTTGTGAAAGAATAAGAATTAAGAGAAACCCTGTTCTCAGCTATCCAGCCCCTCAGGAAGCACCATTCTCTGCTCCCTGAGCTTCAGCTCAGGGATGTTAATATTTCCCTTAAGAAATCTATTTTTTTCTTCCTAATTAGTCTCTACTCAATTACTGATTATGGTCTTTTGTTAACAAGTCAAGTGAAAATCAAAATTAAAGATAAAATGTGAGCAGCATATCAAAATCTTATATCAAAATGTGAAATGTTCAATGCTTAATTTGATTTGAGCTTTAAAACTGTCATATTATCACTAATGGACTAGGTCTAGTAGGAATATGCTACAGATGCCAAATTTCTGATTATCTCACTGATTATTCTTTCTCCCTCACCCATCTTCAAATATTATTTATGTCAACATATTTATATATTCTTTCCTGAAAATCGCATGCTTTGCCTTCAAAGTAGTTCCATTTGTCATGTTGAAGACACTTGTGGGCTGTCCCTTTCAGTTTCCTCTAAGGTGGATTCACTCTTCAGCTACTCTTCATCCTCACATCTGATA
This sequence comes from Excalfactoria chinensis, assembly GCF_039878825.1. Classification (NCBI taxonomy): domain Eukaryota; kingdom Metazoa; phylum Chordata; class Aves; order Galliformes; family Phasianidae; genus Excalfactoria; species Excalfactoria chinensis. The sequence goes on along the minus strand of NC_092857.1, from coordinate 54,914,702 downwards.
TGGCTCAAACTTGTGACAGACCATGACTAAAGTTTCCAGGAACTGCTGCAATACTAAAGCAACTCTGCCAGAGCCAAGTGACCTCATTTTTCATATAATGTACTTTATGCTACAGAATCTTTAATTTGTTCAGTGCATAGATCAAGAACCTCCTCATCTACTTTTGGAACTCATTCTGTATTATCATTTGTATGCTGAACCCTCTAAGTTAAAATTTCACTTACAGATGGTTTGGCTGGGAATTTCTGTCAAAACATTCTGCAAATGCAAAATTGAAATTCATAATGGAGAAAAAAATTAATTCATGTTTCTTTCTTGATTTTCTGGGGGCTAAGGGATATAATAACTTATAGTAGTTGCCCAAAATTTTTGTGGTTGATGATGTTTTGTTTTGTTGTTGCTTTTTTTTGTTGTTTTCCTTGGGTGATGCAGAGGGATTCATGTGAGCTGTTTGGATGTGGTGCTCAGATATATGATTTAGCAGAGGGTTGTTATAGTTAAGGTATTACGATTAGGCTGAGGTCGGACTTGATGATCTTTGAGGTGTCTTCCTACCTGAGTAATTCTATGATTCTATGTGGTTTTTGTTGCTGGATTTTCTTTCCCTCCTATTAATGTGTATCTAATGTGGTTTTCTGTAGTAGTCTCATAATGTAGATTCACCCATCACGAAGCTACTCTCTACAGGACCACAGAAAGTTATGACACATAAATATTCAATTCTATACAGTAAAAACAAAAATAATCAAATTCTTAACACTACCTATCACCTTATGGAAAGAAAGAAAAAAAAAAAAAAACAACAAAAAAAAACAACAGTTTTTTTAGACTTGTCTATAATTTAATAATTTTCTTAAACCCTGAAGTTAAACTGGAATTAGAAAGGAATTGGCCTATGTCAAATTTGATTCAAATCAGAAGACCTTGGGATAGTCCTGCCATGTCCAACCTGTGGCCTACACACTATCTGCAGCCCAACCCAACCCGCCCTGCAACAGTCTCATGCCCCATGCCATGACAAGCAGGCCAGCCTGGCCCTAGACATGTGCCCATTGCTCAGCAACAACCAAGCATTGGTGAGCAATTGGCACAGATCTTGTCTGAAACCAAGGCATGGAGCGTAGTGCAATGCTGACTGGAGTGACAGCACTTAATTCTATGCATAATTCTATGCATCTTGGTACTGGTTAAACACAATACTGTGAACTGTGAAAAGTACACAGTGATGCTTTCTGTTGTAAGAAAGGAAAGTGAGAACATATCTCAAGACTGCTATTTCACTCTTTTTCACTCTTTTTTTTTTTTTTTTTTTTTTTTTTAATGTGTTTACAGCTTCATTTTCAGGTAACATAAATAAACTACCTATGATATTTCAAATAGAATGCATAGAATTGCAAATGTATATTCAACTCAAAGGAACTGAATCTGATCCCGTCTGTTTGCCAGAAGTTTCATAAGCACTTTCTTACCGGAGAAAGATACCCTCATTTCACAATCTCACCTTATTCATGTCATCACTTTTTGGCACTATATACATTTGTTAACAACTGTTTACAAGATGTCTCATGGGAGGAGTAAAATTTCATCAAAAATCTCTGATTAACACCTTAAGAACTCTCTAAGAACTGCAATCACTTGAACTGAACTAGACATTGCTGTATTATTTTCACAAAAGCAGGTCAGATATGCTGCTAGTTTTATGTTATTGTTTCTCTTTATGTTTTAATAAAAAGTATTTATTAAAAAAAAAAAACAAAAAAAAAACCTTTTATTTAAATACATTTACTATATGGCCCAAGACAATTTCACTGAATGCAGACTGGGGAAATCAAAAGGATGCACATCCTAGGACTAGTAACATCTGAAGAGTGTGTTTGCAGGTTTGCAGGGAAAAAAAAAAAAAAAAATCCCACAGCAAAAGTAAGATGTGATGCTGGAGCAGATCCAGACCAGGCCTAGATGATCATCCAGGAGATCAGAAGGCGGGAGCACCTCTCCTGTAAAGAAAGACTGAAGGAATTAGATTTGCTTAGTTTGGACAAAATAAGGCCTTGAGAAGGGCTCACTGCAGTCTTTCAGCACTTGAAAGAAGCTCATAAACAGGAGGGAAACTGGCTTCTTATATGGTCTGATAGTGATAGGATACTGTAGAATTACTTTCAAAAAAAAGAGAGAAGATTAGGTTAGATGTTAAGTGGAAATTTCTACTCGGAGCACAGTGAGGCATCCAACCCCTTGAAAGACAGGTTGGATGGGGCCCTTGGCAGCCTGGTTTAGTGTTGACAGATCTCTGACAGGAGAGGATTGGAACTGAATGATCTTTAAGGCCCCTTCCTACATAAGCTGTTCTACGATAACTTTCCATGGAGTCATGAAATCACAAATTACAATGTTTTACAAAACAGGAAAGTAGCTTAATCAAAGGGGTCTTTACTTTCTCCTATTTAATTTTTCATGACATTCATTACTTGTTTTCTATGCAAGTGAAACTTCTTTGAGAAGCCAACCTTTAAATGCTGTGCAAAGAAAAAAAAATCTAATTAGATATTATTTTATGCTCTCTTCCAGGAACTGGGGGAAACAAATACAAAAGTCCAAATCTCCAAGTTTCAGTGAACAGCTTATTTGCTGTGATTATATACAAAATATATATACAAAATTCAAATATATATTTACAAAATATACAAAAAATTCAAGTTCGAACTCTGGTGCTTGTGCATTCAGTGCTTTACCATTTAGTGGAAAGATTCAGTCTCAGACATTCCATTCAAGTCTCTAAAAAAAGACTGCTTGCATATATTCTTGCTTCTGCAGAATCATCAGAAAACATGACATATTTAAATCACAAGAATTGCAAGATATATCATTTTCTTACTAGCACTGAACAGAAGATAAAATTTGAAACAAGCCAAATGAAATTAAACACAGATGTGCATAGATTTTTGCTATTTTTCATCTCTTTTTAAGTAGAACTCATCTTTGAATTTTCCATAAATTCTGATAGACTGCATGCATTAGCTGATAATATTGAATTCATTTGCAGTTTATAATTCTTAATTAAATTTATTTCTTCTATTTCTCTTTCCTATCTATTGCAGATTTTAGTTAACCAAGTGCAGTTATATTCAGCTTTGACACTTTCATATTATGTTTGTACAAATATTGAATTAGGATACTAAGTAATTGAAAACTCTTACTTGTGAGCTGTAATTTTATATAAAAAGCACTAAAACCAAGAGATAACCTCAGAAAACAAGAAACGGTACCTAGAATCTTGGGTCCTTCTTTGAAACCATTGGTCATGGGAATGAAAAGAAATTCAAGTTTAATGTCACTAATACCTAAAACACTCATTTTGGAGGACAGATAAACTAATGGTGTTTAATACAAAGCAATCTTCTCTTAGATATTCTTTACCTTAGAATGACCTATGGAAAATATCAGAACTGCCATAAACTATTTTCACTTTCTGGGGGAAAGAGAGAAGGAAAGGGGAAGATTTAGATGTTGTCGTTATTATTTTTGTTGTTATTGTTTTTGTTGCTGTTTAACTAATGTGCATGCTGCCAGATAAGCATAATAAAAACATTTGTCAGGCCATAATATCTGGTGACTTTAAGATTGGCTGATATTCTTCCATTCTTAGTGCAATTCCAGAACTGTTAGCTGTGTGAAGAAGAATTTGGATGAGCATAGTGTGTTCTCAGAGCATAAGACCCCTTTAAATTCAAAAAGAAATGTTCTTAGGTACCATTAGAATGGTATTTCAATCTCACTAATCATGTTCATATCAGGAGAAATTATGGTTTTACATATCTTTGAGGACATGGATCTGAGCACAGCAGAGCTAAATGGCAGTAACTTGATTTGACAAGCACTGTTTCATATGAGTAATCTTGAGAGAAGCTGAACTAGTTTTTGAATAAAGAGTTACTCTCTTTGAATAATACAATTGTAATCTGGACTAGATTTCATCCTATTATCTTCTGCAATGAAAATAGTGTGGTGCATGCTAAAATTCCAGGAGAGTGGTTGCAGTTGCAGAATCATATTATATATATTATTAGTCAATTTTACATGTTCAGTATTGATTTCTCTCATTTTTGAAGGATTCATAAAATATATATCAGGAGCAGAAATGAAATCATCCACAAGAACACTTTAATAAAATAGTTCTGAGAGTTAAAAAGATGCTTTTCCATATATTCTATCTTCTTTTCATTCATATTTCTGCACTATAGTTACAATATCAAATGGACTTGTCTCAGTCTCGGCTTATTTTAAGAAAGAAAACAAAAATAAAATGGTGAAATAAAATATAATGAACCTTTCTTCTCCCATATGCAATAGCAATCATTACTTTGCCATTACTGTGCTTTTCATTTCATTGTAATGCAGCATAGAAAGCATCTATTAAAGTGCAAAGTGAAATGATAATTTTTAAGGAACACTTTATAGTTGATCACTTTTCTTTATCTAGACAGTGAGGTTTTTTTTTAAGACCTTTGAAAGTGGTCCAATAGCTAAATCATTTTTATAAGTCGTGCATTTCGTATGTGCATTACAACATTTTGACAGACAAATAAAAAATTAAAGTCAATTAGTAACCCCAATAATTGTTCAGTAACCTTTAGCATGTCATAAGCTTAGATCATCTTGCTATGAAAGGGGACTATAGTTTTCTAGAACCATTACAAATGATTGAATCACTTAAAATATTCCACAGAAAATAAGAAGTCAGTAAATTATTACAAGTAGCCATTTATTATATGAATAAAATGCATGTGTGTGCAGTTATATGAAGTACCATGGCCATGCCATTTAGCAACACTTTGCATTACAGACTTATATACACTGAGAATTTTTTCAAGAATTATTGATAGAACGCAATTACATTGCGCTACATAATAGAATTTAATAAATATATGGTTTATATACATATATATTTATAAACTATGTATTTATAAATATATAATTAATATATAATAAAATGCAAGATGCAGCACACGTTGCATCATATTTAATGTGCTGGTAGACCAATGATAAAATTTGTTGTTCATGCCTTAAATATCACACCCAAGACAATGAGTAACAGGGATAAGATGAGAGTTTCTGTGAGGGATGGAGAGGTTAGCTCGGCTTTGTCAAATACTGTCTCTCTCATAATGAGGCTGTGGAAAGGAGACAGAAGGTCTGAACAAACAGGAATGACTTGTACCTAGGTGTAGGATAAACTCTGCTGATTATGAAGGCTTGTTACGGAATTAGCTTGCTTTCTAGCCAATGGATTGTTAATGGAAATGTACTGAAACACGTTAGTGTACTAAAAGGCTTGCTTAGAAGAATGAGAGGGGTATATACAGCATTTTGATCATGATCATCACAGCAATAAAGAAATCTTCCTGGCATGAGAACCCTGTGTTGTGTTGCTAATTTGCGACGAGTTTCAAGTTTTATTTTTTTCTGGTTTCACATTTCCTTTTTCTCTTGTTATCTTCTGAATACAACTCTTTTTGAAGCATAATTAACATAATAGATGGGGGAAAAGCTCTCCTGATAGTTCTAGAAGATGCACTCCACACATAAATGGCACTACAAGTATACCTTCTTTCCTAGGCACAGATATGTGTCACACAAATTTTGTTGTTGTTGTTGTTTTGTTTTGTGTTTAACTGTGGAATTCAGAGGCTGTTTTGTGCATCTGTACCCTTTCCTACATATACCAGTCCTTTTATATTTTATAACCACACATTTCTTTTTGACATTTTGCTCTTTTTCAGTTTGTTTCTCTTTTTTGAGAAATATGTTTTCCAGGAATTATAAATGAGAGTATCTTCAGCAGATGGATGAAAATGGATCTCTTCCTGTGATAGTATTACACATTTCAACCTTAGAACCCATTTGCAAATTAAGAGATCATGTTTTTCCCTTCCCTTACAGCTTTTTGTCATGACTCAATTGTCTCCTTCAACAAAGTTAAACTAGTTATCCTTGGGATACTTTACACCCTGACCTCAAAGGCTGGGAAGGAGAACAGAACAAACCCCCCACAACTGAGGAGGAAACAGTTAGAGACATACCACATCCCTCTCTAGGTGCTTCCTGTTCCCTGCCTGAACTGTGATTGTGCACCCGTTGGGCCGTCACTGTCCTTTGCTTGTATCACTGTGCATTATATACCACTGTCACAAGGACTCAAGTGAAGACAATTAACACTCTAATTACTGCGCTCAAAACAAACAAAAACAAACAAACAAACAAACAAACAAACAAAAAAACCTGCACATCTTTTTGAAGAGTGGAAGTTAGAAACAATTATGTAGATCAAATACACTTCATGTATCTTTGTTGCAGTTTACATTCTACCAATATTCTTCCTTTCCACTGATTTTCTTTCTTACTCTTTTCTTCTCTTTCGCCCTAACACCAATCAAGGAAATGCATCAATTTCTGATCTGGTTCTGACCTTCACACTGTTCTTCCAAACCTCTTTTTCCACCTTCTTGGGCATAGACTCTTAAAGATCTTTACTATTACAGCATGAATTGCAATGAGGCTTTCATTTTGTTCTCTTTAACGTTTTTATGCATGATATAGAAGACACTGGGTTCTTGCATACCCTCAGCAAGTTTATTCACAACACTAAACTGAGGGACAAAATCCAGCCAGACCTGCACTGGCTTGAAAACTGGGTGCACGGGTACCTAATGAGGCTTAACAAGGCCAAGTGCAAGGCTGGGGCAAAAGCAGCTTGGATCGAGACAGTCCCAGATATGAGTACAGTTTTGGAGAATCAAAGAATCACAGAATGACCCGGGTTGGAAGGGACCTCAAGGATCATGAAGTTCCAACCCACCTGCCTGGCAGGGCCACCAAACATCCGTGTTTACTAGATCATGTTGTCCAGGGCCCCATCCAACCTGGCCTTGAACACCTGCAGGGATGGGGTATCCACAACCTCCCTTGGCAGTCTGTTCCAGGACCTCACCACTCTCCTAGTAAAGAACTTCCCCCTAACATCCAACCTAAATCTTCCTGCTTTCAACTTAAATCCATTTCCCCTTGTCCTGCTATTATCAGCTCTTTCAAAGAGTTTACTCCCCCCCTGGGTGTAGGTTCCCTTCAGGTACTGAAAGGCTGCAATGAGGTCACCCCGCAGCCTTCTTCTCTCCAGGCTGACTAAGCCCAGCTCCCTCAGCCTGTCTTCATAGGGGAGGTGCTCCAGTCCCCTGATCATCTTTGTTGCTCTCCTCTGGACCCTATCCAACAGCTCCATGTCTTTCTTGTACTGAGGGCTCCATACCTGGACACAGTACTCCAGATGGGGCCTCACAAGAGCAAAGTAAAGAGGGAGAATCACTTCCCTGTCCCTACTGGCCACCCCTCTCCTGATGGAGCCCAGGATACTGTTTGCTATCCGATCTGCCAGAGCACACTGCTGGCTTATGATAAGTTTCTCAACCATCAGGACCCCCAGGTCCTTCTCTGCCGAGCTACTCTCAAGGACCACTCCTCCCAGTCTGTACAGGTGCCTGGGGTTCTTCCAGCCCAAGTGCATAACCTTGCACTTTGCTGTGTTGAATCTCCTTAGGTTCACCCAGGCCCACCTTTCAAGTCTGTCAAGGTCCCTCTGAATGGCATCCCTTCCTTCCTCCGTGTCAACCACACCACTCAGCTTGGTGTCGTCAGCAAACTTGCTGAGGATGCAGTTGATTCCATCATCGCTGTCATTGATAAAGATGTTAAAGAGCACCGGTCCCAAGACAGATCCTTGGGGGACACTGCTCGTTACCGGCTTCCACCTGGACATAGAGCCATTCAACCAATATCTTATTCATCGTCTGGTCCTCCCATCAAATCCACATCCCTCCAATTTGGAGATAAGGATGTGGTGGGTACCATGTCAAAGGCCTTATTCAAGTCCAGTTAAATGACATCAGTCACCTTCCCTTCGTCAACCAATGCTGTCACTCCATCATAGAAGGCCACAAGGAGAGTGGCTCGGCAACCACCCCAGCCATCTCCTTTGGAACCCTGGGATGCATGCCACCTGGCCCATAGATTTGTACTCATTCAGCCTCATGAGGCACCACTCTCAGACTTGCTCTGCCCTTACAGTCGGGAGGGATTTACCTCCCTGGTCCCCACATAGAGGTTTGGGGATGCAGGGCTCAGGGATGTGAAAAAGTCTAGAATCCTGGCCACCAATGAAGACTAAGACAAAGAACTCATTCAGTACCTCAGCTTTCTCTTTGAAGCCAGCTCTTCTTTTAAATTTACCAAGGAAGGTGCATCTGTTTTGGCCTGTCTCTTCTGGCCAATGTACCTGTAGAATGACTTCTTATTTTTCACATCTTTCACCAGGTTCAGTTCTGCCTGATCCTTGGATTTCCTGATCCCACATCTGCAAGTCTGGATAGCATCCCTGTATTCTTCCCAGGTGCTGCAGCCTTGTTTCCAGAGCTTGTATGCCCTTTTCTTGGCCCTCAGTTCACTCAGCATGTCCCTGCAGAGCCATGGCAGTTTCCTACCTCATCTCCCCACTTTCTTATTCAGAGGGATAGAGACCTTTTGTGCTTTCAGGAGGGCAACCTTGAAGAGCTATCCTCAGCATCCCTGTCTTTAAGGACAGTGCCCCTGGGGATCTTGGCCAACAATCCATTGGGTAGCTTGAAGTTTGGTCTTCTGAAGTTCAGGGTCCTGACCCCACTCCTTGCCAGGCCCACATCCCTTGAGATCACAGACTCGACCAAGGCATGGTCGCTGCAGCCCAGGCTGCCTCCAACCTTGACGCTTTTGATGATCTCCTCCACACTGGTGAGCAGCAGGTCCAGTAACGCTTCACCTCTGGTCAGTCTGTCCAATATCTGGACCAGAATGTTATCATCAGTGGATTCCATGAGCCTTCTGGAGCTCTTGCAGTTCACCGTGTGGTCTTTCCAACAGATGTCCTGGTGATTGAAGTCCCTCACCAGGACAAGAGCCCGTGAGCATGCCACTTCCCACATCTGGAGAAGAACTCCTTGAGAGCAGTCCTGCTGAGGAGGAGTCTTGACTGACAAAATGTTGGACATGAGCCAGCAGTGTGCACTTGCAGCTCCAAAGGACAATAGTATCCTGGACTGCATCAAATGAGGGGTGGCCAGCAGGAAGATGGAAGAGATTTCTCCCCTCTGCTTTCCTCTCATGAGGTCCCTTCTGGAGTACTTGTCCAAACCTGAGGATCACAGTACAGAAGGGATGCAGAGTGCTGGAGCAGGTCCAGAGGAGGGACATGAAGATGTTCAAGGAGCTGGATCACCTCTCTTATGAAGAAAAGTTTAGGGAGATGAGCTTGTTTAACTTGGAAAAGAGAAGGCTTGGAGAAGACATTATTACAGCCTTCCAGTACTTAAATGGAGTACATATTCAGAGAGGAAACTGACATTTTACCCAGTAAGATAGTGATAGGACAAGGGGGAATGAATGTCTTTAGGCTTAATAAATAAATAAATAAATAAATAAATAAATAAATAGTGAGAGGACATAGGTTAGATGTTAAGAAAAAAGATTTAAAACAGCAGTGGATGAAGTCCTGGCAAAGGATACCCAGAGAAGCTGTGGATGTCCCATCCCTGGAGGTGCTCAACACCAGGTTGGATGCTATCCTGGGTAGCCTGATCTGATGAGAAGTAATCCTGACAATGGCAGGATGGCAGGTGAGTTGGAACTAGATAACCTTTAAGGCTCTCTCAAACCTAAGTCATTCAATAATTCTATGAGTCTACATTTATTCAGAGATTGGACTTAACAGTAATAGATATATTTTAAAAAGACATCCTCAGCATGTCCTCTATTTCATCTCCTGATGATCTATGCCTCTCTTGATATATTCTTGCTCTGGAAAACGTGCAGGAACACGATTTTCAGCTGGGCTTTCAAATGAGATCATTAACGAATAGTGAAACCTGACAAGAGCAGAATTACTTCCATTGCTAAGAGTTTTGAATTTATGCACAGTTATTTTGTCAATTGCTAACCAGATAACTTTCTGAGTTTTGTATCTGTGTTCTCTGAGCTTTACAAAGTATAGCTCTGGTCCAGGCTAGTGACCTTCAAATTCTTTTAAGGCCATCCTCATTCTCTTTTTTTCCATATAAATTTAGGGCTTGCAAGTGCAAAAATAATATTCTCACCCTTACTGTAGTCAGAAGAGTATTCATAATGGTTGCAGCACTGCAGATTTCTTTTTCTATTCAGTTTTTCATTCTGATTATTGTCTGATGAATAATATACTCCATTATACCATTGGCAGGTCATAAAATGTACACTCTTTCTCCCATAAAATAAGAACTTCTAAACAGAGACGACACAAACTATTAGAGATAATAAATGTTTATAGATCTTTTTGAAATATAAAGTGAATGAACTCTGGTCTGTTTCATAAACCCCAATTAATCAGAATGAAATGGAAAAATATGAGAATTTTCCTTCAATAATTTATGGATGCATTTTTCAGTGTAAGAGTAGTTGTCCAAATGAAGTCTTTCTAGTTAGTTCTAGATCTTTGGATCAGCTAAGCAGAAAGCTCAACATCTTATATCCTGTTGCAATGTTTTTTTTTTTTACATGTTCTAGTATTTTGACAAAAAATATTTTATGACAGTAATATTGAATTTTTATTTGAGATAATCTAAGATCAATGAAGACATTTTGACAAATGTATTCATGAAATTTTTATTTAATTACTTCATTAGATCATTTATCTTAGCACTTACTTTTTGCAACCTCCGAGAGTAAATAAGCATGAAAATAATTCTGATTCTAATTGGAGAAAAGGAAAAAAGAAAGATTTCAATATTTTAGTACTTTAGCACACTTTTATGTCAGAATCCTGGAAATATGAAAATGTTAGAAGTTCCGTTAAGCTCAGTAAAGACTTTTGAAGAATGAAGGTCAGGACTTTTTTCACTGTCCCAGTAAAAACTTTTAAGTTCAGATTTGTATGTTGCGTTTTCTGATTATTAGGCTTTTCCTTCAACAGTCTCTATGAAAATTCTCTTTAAATTTCACCATTTATTGAAAAATAAACATTACACCTATAATTATAATAAATAGATTTCTTTTTTCAGCTTTTTAATTAAAAAAAAAAAAAAGCCCAAATTGAACATTTGATTAAAATAAAGATTTTCAGTGTTGATGGAAATTTAAACAGTACCAAGGAATGAACATGAAACATAACTTCTGTCACTCTTAACAGAACAGTGTGTAATACTGGAAATCAAAAACACGATTTACAAATTGATTTCTGATTGGATATTTTCCAACAATTTGTAAAGCTGAGAGCATTTTATATTCCTCACACTGTGCAAATACAATATGTTATCTTTTCCCAAATAACACACTAAAATCTGATAGGATATAATACCAATAAGACATATGTCTGCTGGGAGTTTCCAGTAATTTTCTGAATTTTACTGAAAGCATTATTCAAAGTCTTTTCAGTAGAGGGCTTCCACATACTTCAGGGTATGGTAAGACTGCTTTTGTCACTTTTGATTATGATTAATGATTTTAGAAGGGAAGTGAACAGTTTTAAGTAATTTTTATCATGTCTCTAGTTAACTTCAAATAAATACATATTATTTCCTGTATGTTTTTACCTAGTCCTCACCACTGCATTCACTGAAGTGTTTGAAGAGATGATGGTACTTCACAAATGGTCTTGGTGAGAAAACAACTTATGTGGATAAGATATTTTGAAGGAACATAATGATTCATTTTGATCTTCTGTAATGAAGGAAATCAGCAATGTCATGTTATTCTTCAAGTTTTAAATATCTGTGGGGTATAATTCATTTCCTTCAGCTGATAAAAGGAATTATTTTTTTAATTTTTAACCACATTTACAAAATTGAAGACTAATGACATCATAGAAAATCCTTATATATCAAGAGATCTTTATGGCGTCAACAGGTTACAGTGTTCTTTGTCTATTCCACAGGAAGGCCTGTGGAATAAATGCTCAGACAGCAACTGAGGGCAAACATTATTTTCTCTGTCATTATTGTATCCCGTGATTCCGTGATCTCTAGACTACATACTCAACTGCCAAAGATGCAAACCAAGGAACTAGATTCAATATATTCATGAGAATCTGAACAGAATTTCAGTTTACAATAAAAGTGATCTTCTATTTTTTCAGTCCAATTTTGCGGACTGTTGATGCTTTAGCCCACACAGTACATTTTGGACTAGATGACTTTTAAAGATCCCTTCCAACTCTAAGGATTCTGTGATTCAGTTCATTCTATGATTCCATGGTCTGAAATTTAGCTGAAATGTCAGAATAAATATGTTGTATGACATTGTCATCTATCTTTCATTTTTTATCTAGAAGTTCAAATGAGTGTTGCTGAAGTTCAATTGTAACATAAAACAGTGTCTCATATAGCTGGAATTTATCTTAAATAAATTTTTTTATAGATAAAACAAGTAGTAACTGTTCTGAAGTGCTCAACTGTGAAAGCAGAATTCTTAAAAAAAAAAAAAAAATTAAAAAATAAAAAAATCTTATAATCACTACCACATTAAACATATGAGGTAGAGAAATAATATCAATTTTAAAATATTATCATAAACAACAGTAAATGGGATTTTAATTTTGAGGAAAAGTAAAGCAGACTTCTGTAAAGCTTGATGAAATATAAAAAGGAAATGAAAGAATGAACACATTACCTTTTGTCATTCCACAACCTGAATATTTTTATGTAGATTGGATTATGGTAAGTTTTTTAAATCTTAAAGGAAAATCAAATGTAACATTGCAAAGTTAGAATCAAGCTTTAATAAAAGCAGAAAAGTGATGAAGCATTAAAAAATAACATTATAATGAAACAGCTTAAGGTATTTGTGAATTTTGTTCAGAAACAGTATGGGAGATGTGTATGGTACCTAAGAAGAACAGTAGATTACATTCCAGACACTGCATACATCCATGCATAAAAGAAATGAAACAAGAACTTGTATTGGTAACTTAGAATGTGGTGAGAGCAGGAAATTTTATTTTATTTTATTTTTAACAGCTATTATTTTAGATGCAAGGAAGTATAAACTCAGTAGTGTGAGGAGATAAAATTGTTGTCACCATGGTAACTTCTTTAGAATTGTTTACCTAATTAAGATACATTCAGTGACTATAAAAAATAATAATAACTGATATATTTACTCATGATGTTAGATTTTTAAATTCTTAATGACTTTTTAAAAGAAGTATCAAAATTTTTAGCCTTCTTTGGTTTGCTTTCAGAAGTGTATTATTCTTATTTCGTAAGATGCAATATCGTAAGATCATCAGTCACAGAAAGTGACTCATAAAATCTTCCTTGAGATTACATTGAACAATTGCTCCCTTTGGACTAATTATTTTAAGGATTAATCATAGCAGTAAATATCAAAATATTTCATAGGCATTCTCATTATCTTTTGTGATAGCATTATTTTGAAGGAAAAAAAATAAAAAAATGGTTGTCCTGCTTTTTTCAAACAGTCTTTGTGGATAGTTTCTTCAGTAGAAATAGTAGAGTAACTCAAAAACATGTTTCATGCTTATATCCTAATTAAAAATGTTGAAAGGCACAACAGAATGCAACTCGTTACAATTATTTTGATTAATAGCTTAAGGTAGATCCCATCATATGGCTTTCTTCCAGGTGTTCATCTGCACATAGTTCATTGTGGATAGAAGTTTTGGACAGAACATTCTAAACAAAAACTGAAAATTCTAAAATTTGGAATGCTGAATTTTTAATATTATATTAAAATACTTTTCTTTCATGCTTTTTTGTTAGGTTTTATTTACAGTTTTGTAATTCTCAGTTTGCATTATCTATTTATGAAAAATGATTCTGAAAACTTGAATCAGAGTTGATTCTGTACATATTTACTTCAGAGTATTATCCAGGTGCCTATTGTGAATATGTGAGATTTTTTTCTGGACAATTAATTAGGGACATTAGGGAGAGTTGGGAGGGACGATAAGGTGTAAAATTCAGTCCATACCACTACTGTGAATTGATATATCTTTTCATCCACTGTGTAGTCTTTGAGGTGGCACTTTAAAAAAATGTCTGTGTGTTTATATATGTATATATTTATACCACAACACAACACCTAGAAGTATAAATTTCTGCACATAATACAGTTTCATCTGTAAGATCTGTAAGAATTACTATCTGTGTTATTCAAATTTATTACAAGCTGAAATATAAATTGAAAGATTGAAAGAAAAAAAAAAAAAAAAGATTTGGAAAAAAAAAAAAAGTGAAAAAAAAAAAACCCTCACCTCACCTCTCCTTGCCCTCCCTCCCAACCCATCCCAATCTCTCTCCCACCTTCCCCCCCCTTCTCTCCCTTGGGTGACAGAGGGACCCAGAGGCAGTGTGATCTTCTCCTTGGGGATCTCCAAAAGTCTCTGGATGTGATCCCAAGCACCCTGCTCTGGGTGTTCCTGCTGGAGCAGGGGATGGAACAGATTTATTTTTTTTCTTTCTTTTTAAAAAATCCACAAATAAAGCACACTGTAGAAAACCTTATTAGCATAATTTGTATTTATATTGCCATGCAACATATAAGTTACACACAATTTACCTATTGTCAATAAAGGAAGAAAAAAAACAGATGTATTTCTGCAGCTTAGAATAACCAATTCAAAGACACAAAATCCTTATGATTCTAGAAAGAAAATTAATTTAAAATTCCCTAAAACTGAAAAGTACTGGGATGCAATATGCGGTCCAAAATGTTCTTACAGTAAATCTGAGGCAATCTTTCATAAGATTGATTCTACACCCTGTAAAATCATCTGAGCATATTTTCCAACTAAGAGAACGCTTTTATTCAATGACACATTTATTATATACTGTCTACTTATGCTGTTGTTATCTCAAGCCATCCCCAATTTAGAGTGAAACTTTATTTGGTACTGTGAGAGGAGGGAGGAGGTATCACTGGGCAGAATGGGTTGACCCATCCACAATAATTTTAGTTTTTCTTATTTATTTTGCTTATTTATACAATCTGATGCTTTGCAAAACATAATGTTTAGCATAATTGTTCCAAGCTACATCACAATAACTTACTGTATACAGCATGCAATGACTATACCATTAACTACTTTGAAGACAAACCAGAAGTCAAATATATTGCAACTAAATTTAAAATGAGGGTCATCATAGAACCCCTAAAATACACATTAGATTAGTAGTGTATCTGTATCATGTGAAGAAAAGCTTATTCCTGCTGATAGGCATAGAAGCCATTAAACTTTGCTGTATTCAAATTCCTTTCCATATGCAAATCTAAAAATTAAGTTGTCTTCCATTAGCATTTTCTCCTTTAAACTGCTTTCATGATTCAATCTAATGTGTAAAATGGAGGAATCTTAAATTAAGTACAGAGACTTAGCACTTCTGTGTTACAGCAGGGTCAATTTTAATGTGGCTTATCCTTCATGTACATTCAGTTAACCTCTCAGAGCTTCAGAACAAAAGTCAACATGGTGAGTGTTATTTGAACTGAACAAATGCCATCTATCTGTCAAGATATTGACTTACATCAGCCACTCCAAGCCAAGAACAGGATCTGAAATGAGGTGGACAGACTATGAGTCAGTGGATGTTAATTTTCTGTATTTCAGAAACCTTAGTTTACAGACTTTATGAAGCTTATCATTTGATAAGCTCTTCCACCTCAACTGTACAAGCTGTATCTCTTGCACGTTCAATCCTTGTATGCTGGGGAGAGCATCTTGTTTTAGTAAATTACTTCAATAACTGAATAGAACATTCCTCACCTTTTCAGGCCATTAATATCTACCAGTTAGCAGATACTTCCAGCCACAGTTGCTTGAGCTATTTTCTCTTCATCAGTTTTGCCCCAGCCTACACAAAATTTAATCTGTATGGAATAAAGGCTTCTCAAGAAGTCTAAATGGTTTTGTCATCGCCACAACTTGGAACTGCTTAGTTTTTCTTATGTTATAAATATTCTTCTCTCTGCAATCGGAAATGTAGCAGAAGTCTACTGAACATAGGACTTTGATTTAACATTTTTCAAATAACTTCATGGTCAACAAAAGGGAAATTGGACATACTAGAAATCATGGATTGAGGCTCATTTTTTGAAATTTAACTCCAGATGTTGTAATTCAAAAAAATAATGGAAGTGGTGTTTTTTAGTATGTAGTATTTAAAAAATTGTGTTCTGGACTTCCCAGTGATTTTTTTTCAAAGGGAAAAGAGCTGATGATAACAGAGAACAGAGTGAATCACCCCCTAAATCTTCTCCAGCATGGTCAGCACAGTAAGAAAAATAACAAACACTGGAAAAATAGTTACTGAAGTCAATAGTGGACCCACTGTCATTCTGTGAGATGAGAAAAAAGATTATTTTGACTGCAGGGACAGGTTTCTTATGTTTTGTATTTCTTAGGTTGTTCAACTAAACTAAGATGTACAGAGTTATCCTTTACTTTGATTTCTTAGTAACCTGGAGTACTAAAGCTTTGTAAATTCCTGTCGTTTGGTGGCTGCAGAAGAGAATAAATGTGGCTACAATTGCAAATTATGTTGATAAACGTTTTTGGTTTTTTTCCTGATTTCACTTGAAAGTGAGTTTATTTTTTGCTGTTGACTGGCTTTGAAACATTGGTTTGTTAATACTTATTTATTTTTACTTAAAGATCTTTTCAATATTACAAATTGTTTCAGAACTCTTCATAAATAACAAGATGAAGATGTATTCATTATCAACAAATTAGAGTTGTTTAAGATAAGTTAAGCCTTCAGTGGAATTACAGTATTGCTTCAGCCCTCATAAGGAATAATACTGATAGATTTTATTAGATTCTATGTATTTTGACTTAAAGGACATTCGCAATGAATATTCTCACAATATCAACCCAATTTATTAGCTTCATTTTATTATGTTCTGATTTGTTAACTATAGGGTAATTATGCTTATGAACAAGAAAACTGCTGAAACTACCTGAGGATCATGTTTTATTAACCCTTAATTAACCACAAAATCAATTTACTTGACATTATGTATTCAATTACCAAGAAAAAAAAGTGGCTTCTTTCCACTCAAGTGAAAAGTGGTAGTCTCCACATAGAAAAGATACTGTTTTCAGTCCAACTGATTTTGAAAATACCACTTTTTCACAGATGTATTCCATTAGAATATTTGTTTTTAAAAATATTTCAAATCAAACTGATAAGTCTCTTTTGGAAATCATGGTAATGTTAAAAATATAAAGAGAAAATGCAGCCATAAGGCATAACGTAGCCCTTAGAAAAAGAACACAATATGCATAAAAGCAAGATAGTACTGTGAATAACTTCTTATTTCAAATTGCTATTAATTAACCTGGTTGGCAAATACACATTCATTTCTAAGCAGAACAATTACTAATATTTTTTACACTTTCTTTACAAATAAGCAAAGAAATCCCTGAGGCATTTCCTGAGATCATTTAGTACTCATTTAGTACTCATTTAGGCTCCTAGCCTATGGTAGGAGCCTACCGTACAGGGTACCTTCAAAGAGAACAATAAGTACTTTTGAGTTATGAGGAATTGCTGCTAAAGATTAATGCAAGCCCTGTTACCACAAATGTTTTGTTCATAGACATTAATCCTAATCCAGCCTGTGAAGTCAGTGTGCAGGTGTTATACTTCTCAACAGCAAAGATCAGTAACTGCATGTTGTGAGTAGTTCCGTCACCAGGTACATGTACCCAGCAAACTAAGAAGAATGAAAATAGATCAGTTTGATTTGTTTAGAATATTCCTATTCATTAAAAGCCTTTTTTTTTTTTTTTTTGGTTTTATGCAAGTTTCTAATATTTCTCATACTACCTTCCATTGTTTTTTTCCTTTCCTGTAAGTATTAGCTTTCAATACCTCAACTTCAAATACTGTAATCTTTGGCACTGAACAGATATGGAAGCCCCTGGGAGATTAACAAACTATTGATTAAGCAAGATTTATAACCATAACCCTAGGCAATAATTGTGTGTGTTTGAAATCATGAGTTAAAATTTTGGAGGAGAAACTAGCACTGAATGAGATAAACAGGTTACTGTTGATGAGAGCAGAAAAAAAAAGCACTCTCCAGGGAAACAGACAGCTGCTCACCTGAGATTCAGACTCTTCAAATGAGCTTCATGGAGCTTGTAGTGTTTAGCGCATGAGGCTGTTTTTTGTGCCTCATCATATGAGCTCTCCAATGAAAGATAAAATAAAAACAATTCAGGGTGAATGAAATTGAACAATTCATGAAAAGCTTTTCCTGCACTCCCATGGGAAATTCTTTCTGTTGCCAAAACAGCAAGATAGAAAGTAACATTCTATGACAGAAATATGAGACTAGACCTATATGGAATCAATTGTAACATTTGATTTGACTCTTTTTTGTTCTTGGTATCTACATTATATGAATGCCGTAAAGAAGGCAGGAAGGAGAACTATCAGTATGTGAACAGGACAGAGAAGGCAAAATTTTCAGAAGTGACTGCTAATTTTATACTTCTGAGTAGAAGAGAATCACTCCTCCTTCTACATGCTTAACTGTTTGGGTACTTTCACAGTAGAGCTTATTTATTTGTTAGCTTGATTGATTCTCCTGAAACTCTAGAAACTATTGTAAAATCAATAGGAAATTTTAGCCTGTGTGAATGATTTAAGTAACTAAAGAAATCTACAGAATATAAAGTAACAAAAAATATAAGAGAATGTGTCTAATAATAAATTAGACGAATAGTTCCCACATCTGCAGTGCGGCATTTTCAAACTCAGTAGCTGTAATTTTATTGTAAAAGTACAGAACAGTAAAGATATGAAGACTGCCAATAAGATGTAAACTAACATCCTTGTATGAACTGGGAAATAAGATAGTAGTGTACTGAAAATTCTCCCATCACATTCATTATTTATTGCTTTGCTAATTTCTCAATAATCTCAGTGTTTTCTCCTCCTCTCCACGTCTTTTCCCTGTTAGCCTTAAGGTAATAGCACAGGCTGAAAAATCTGTTCTTATTCTGAACGTTAATGCCTTTAGAGAAAGTCATATACTTCAGTATTATAAAACATTTTCTGCTATTTAAATTATTCCACTTCTTTTCTGAAAATTCTCTGTAAATGTAAGAATGGAGATAATTCAGAAAATACAAAAAACATCTCTATTTAATTAAAATCAAATTTATAAAATTTATTTTATTTATGTTTGTTTAGTTTGTATGTATGTTTGCTTGTTTATTTTGACTTGGAAAAAGGATGGTTTTAACTGTGAATGAGTTTGCTAAGTAAGGCAGATTAGTGTCAGTTATGAGACTCCTATATCAGGACATTCTGTTTGGTTTGGAAAAGTTGGTTGGCTGAATTTTGATACAGGAGAAATCACTCCGTGTTGGAAATAGTTTGTGCTTGGAAAGGAAGTAATTTTCTTTGGAAAAAGTTTTAAGGACATTGAAGCATTTGGATAGTGTTTAGGAACTCTGGACAGTGTTCATGAAATAAGCATTTGAGGATGTGAAGAACAGATGAGCAAGTATGGGAAAGAAATCTTGAAGTATGCACTGCAGAAATGAATGCTTGCTTTTTCTCTTCTGATATTTCTGTAAAATGAAATTCCAGACTATCTACCTGTCATGAAGTAAAATCCGCTTCTGCAATTACAGAACATGTATCATTATTGCTGCTTCCTTGTTTCGCTCTTACCAAAATGAAACAAAAATGATGAAAGGGAAATAAAACTTCTACAGTCTTCAATTTTTTTTTTTATTTTATTTATTTTTTTTTTTTGAAGGGATTGTCTCTTATAACAAGCACCAGTTGCTGCTTTTGCCTAGACACTTTCCTCACCTTCTGTTTGAATGCTGGTTTATCCTAGGGCACAGGAAGTGATGAGACGTGGCCAGTAGGATAATTTAATATTGCTTGTCAGACACATGATATTATATACAATAATCCATAGCATATGTGACCATGCAAACACCGTTGAAAGTGTTTGCTGTTTTGCTTTTTTCTCTTATTTTCTTTGACAGACTATGGTCCATAGCACCTACATACTTGTGGTAAGAAATCCTTGATTTGGAGTCATAGAATGACCAAGGTTGGAAAAATTCTCCAATATCAGCCAGTTCAACAGCCCACCTACATCAATACTTCCCTACTGAGCCATGTCTCTTAGTACAACATCCAAATGTTCCTTGAATACATCCAGAAACAGTGATTACAACACCCCTCTGAGCAGCTCATTCCAGCGTTAAACCACTCTTTCAGAAAATAATTTTTTCCTAACATCCTACATGAATCTTCCCTGGCACAACTTAAGGCCATTCCCTCTAGTCCTGTTCCGAGTAATATGGGAGGTCAGCGACCACGTCTTCATAACTTCCTTTCAGGTGCTTGTGGAGAGTAATAACGTCTCCCCTGAGCCTCCTCTTTTCCAAACTTAACAATCTCAGTTCACTCTAACCACTCCCCATAAGACTTGTGCTCCAAATCCTTCAACAGCTTCTTTGCCCTTCTCAGGACACACTCCAGAGAAAATATCAAGGGGATGCTCATCACACTTTAATCCCTCTCACAAAATTCAGTGAGTTTCACCAGTATAATTTAAAGTCAAAATAACAGATGATAATTTCAAAGTGAAAGAAAAGTGAATTTATACTACTTTTGTATTTATGTTTTTCTCCTTCCTAGTCTCAGTCCACAGTATTGTACTAAGAAAGCTCTGAACTAAAGGAACTGAATACAGCTACTACTAAAACTTAAATGTAAGCCAGGAAATGAATAACTGACAGTCACAAATGAAACGTTCCTGTTTTGCATGTATGTCTAGCATATATAATGATTTCCTGAGTGAGAGAAGGAAAGAATGCTCCAATTTGTGACTTTACATATTTCATTTTATGTGCTCACTTCAAACTTTTAAGCATTTCTTAGCTACATTTTTCAATAACTGCAGGTGGAGAAAACTAAGTTCCATGTTTATCATATTACTGGCAACCTAAATATCTTTGCTGATTGCATTCTTAATGTCGTGAATAAGTTCATTTCACTTTGATTAGAATTTTAATCTCCATTTCCTTACATTTTAAATCCTGCTTGTTCAGTTTTCTTTTCCTGTTTATTATCTAGACAGGAGAAAGCCTGTTCTTTTCTCATCACCAGTCCTGCCAAAGCACACAGAATAATTGCCAGTGCTCATGGTCATGCTCACCAGAAACTAGGGAGTTGTCATTCTCAAGTATATTTAAACTTGCACAAAAGTTTTTCAGTTCAGTATTACAAAAGTCATTTCAGTCCAAATTATGGTAATCTCATACAGTGCTATTCTATAGGCTTATCACCTCAAACAAGAGCTTTCAGCATAAACTTTTCCCTCCTCTCTCAACACTGTGCAATGTGCCTATAATTCAATAGTCATACAACAGTTTCCTCCTCATGTAGGAGTAATCTCTACTTTTTTTTTCTTAGTCACACAGAACTTCAGCCAAAAATAACCTGAAAGAACATTTTCCTGGAAAAGAGAGAATTCAGTAGACTCCATCACTTTCAATTATTCAGGTAAAAAGCCAATGTAAACTTCAAAAAAAAAAAACAAAACATCTTAATATCAGAATCCTGTCTGGAGAAAATTGAATTCTGAGCAACAACACTATTAACTTTCACTAATGAAGATATAACTCTTTTTGGATTAATTCGTATGTGCACTTTCTCATTCATAGATCAGTGAGTCCAAGATCAGTAAATCTCAGTTGTGATCTAGAATTGTTTCTATTTGAAAATACAAATAGGAAATCCTAAACAATTATTTGGCTGGAGATTTTTAAATTGATGTTATGATGTTTAATCTGATGTTATGTTTCTATTTCAAGCTCCTATCACGTCACTCTCTATCTCACTGATGGTTATTATTTTTGAGCCAAAATCTTCTTAAATAGATGATGCAAGTAAGGTGAAATATTATGTAATGAAAAAGGTCAACTTCTTTGTGAATTCCGGTATAGAAAAATTTAGACAATGGCACTAGAGAAAAATGAAGAAAAGATCAAGAGGAACAAGAAGAGGGAGACAAAGACATTTCACCAGCTCTTCAGATCTAGCGTTGTCTCAGTTTGGGGATTTTGAACCATGGGTAATGAGTTGACAATGTTAAATGTATAACACTCTCTCTTAATCCAATTGATCCAAGACCACCCCTGGGGTGGCAGCTTCTCTATATCTGCACAGTTAGGAGTTCCAGAACATTCAAGAGACTTCACAAAGGGTCTCTGCTGATCATGAATTCATTGAGTTGCTTAAACTAATGGCTTTCAGCCAGTGACGTTACTCAAGTTGATGTTTTTACTCAAACTGATATTTTTCAGACATAAGAGGAAATAAATAGGTTATTGCTCTGATTCTGTAGGGCTTGATCCATCCTCCTCCCAACTCCCCTTTCTGCAATGATTTCGCATTCTGCTGAGTCTGCACAGGGCAGGTTTCTCACTGGTCTCAGACAAAGTGAATAAAGCATCTCAGAGAAAAAAGGAGTGAAAGTCTGGAGAGGAAAGTCACTCATAAGTATCAATATCCCTTCATTTGAATTTGAAGAAAATATTGTTAACACTAAAATAAATAGGTTACTCTTCATTGAGAAGACTCTATCCTTGAGAGCAGCTCAGCAGAGAAGGACCTGGGGGCCCTGGTGAATGAGAAACTTATCATAAGCCAGCAGTGTGCTCTGGCAGATCGGATAGCAAACAGTATCCTGGGCTCCATCAGGAGAGGGGTGGCCAGTAGGGACAGGGAAGTGATTCTCCCTCTACTTTGCTCTTGTGAGGCCCCATCTGGAGTACTGTGTCCAGGTATGGAGCCCTCAGTACAAGAAAGACATGGAGCTGTTGGATAGGGTCCAGAGGAGAGCAACAAAGATGATCAGGGGACTGGAGCACCTGCCCTATGAAGACAGGCTGAGGGAGCTGGGCTTAGTCAGCCTGGAGAAAAGAAGGCTGCGGGGTGACCTCATTGCAGCCTTTCAGTACCTGAAGGGTACCTATATCCAGGAGGGGAGTAAACTCTTCAGAAGGGCTGATAATAGCAGGACAAGGGGAAATGGATTTAAGTTGAAAGCAGGAAGATTTAGGTTGGATGTTAGGGGGAAGTTCTTTACTAGGAGAGTGGTGAGGTCCTGGAACAGACTGCCCAGGGAGGTTGTGGATACCCCATCCCTGCAGGTGTTCAAGGCCAGGTTGGATGGGGCCCTGGACAACATGATCTAGTGAACACGGAAGTTTGGTGGCCCTGCCAGGCAGGTGGGTTGGAACTTCATGATCCTTGAGGTCCTTTCCAACCCGGGTCATTCTGTGTTTCTGTGATCTGTGATTAATTGCAGTAGAATTTGAACTGAGGAAGTATATTAGAGTAGAATTTCTTTTTTTTTTTTTTTTTTTTTTTTTTTTTTTTTTTTTTTTTCCTTTGGTATAAAATTAGGTGCCTTCTTCATAGCTAAACTTTGCTGCTAAGGTTTAAATCAAAGAAGACATAATTTAATTTGAAAAGCTCATCTGCATTACATTTAAGTCCAAGTTCAAACATTTTTTTCTTCTCTTTCCATTCTTTCTGTGAACTTCTATGATTTGGATGAAGTCAGAAAAATAAATGTTGTAATAAAGTGGCATCATAGCACTTCTGACAACAGTATCTGGAAAAGACAATAGAAATCTCACTGATTTTTATAGAAGGAAGTCTGTTGCTGCTTGTGTAGACCATATAGAGCTGAAGAAATTGGTAGTACTCTAACACAGTATTACATATGCACAGGAGAATTACTTATACAGATTTTTAGATTGCTGTCATGAATATCTATTCATAATTTAATAGACTTATGTAAAATGAATATGGAACTATTTTTACAGAAACCACTCTGCATGCCTTAAAGTCTAAAATTAGCTAATAAAAATGACATTTCATATTTAGTACTTATTTTTGTCAATATATATAAAGCATTTCCACATTGCCATTAACACTGAATAACCAAAGTGACTGAATTAAAAGCATTTATTCTGATATTTTGATTTCACTTGTAGTTTCATAAGAAAATGCAGTTCTTTAAGAAGCAATTTATATAACTAGAAAATTTTATGAAATGATTTGTCATAGATAACGAACATGATTTAGAATTAGAAGCTAATTAAAATCTCTGAGTCCAGTACTGTGTAACTTTTTTTTTCCCGGGAGGAATGGTGTTCTCTAATGCCACTGCTCTACATTAAATTACAGCAATACTCATCATCTTTGCAACAAGATTTTCTATATATCAGATATTTTATCTGCAATTTATCAGGGCCATTAAATCAATATCTTTGAATATATGGCGCACGGGTTTCATGTTTCCTTATTGAAATTCCAGAAAAAGTAGTTGTAAATAACTAATAATAATAATTCCAGAATAAAATAAATAAATAATAATAAATAAATAATAATAATAATTCCTGAATAAAATAGTTGTAATGAATAGGAAAGGTGAAAAGGGGATTTGAAAAATTTGTGTCTTTATGGAAAGGAGTAGAAAAAAATAGCCGTGGGTTTTTACCTATGTTTTTTTAAAGATAGAAATGGTTACACATATAGTTGTGTCACTGTCCAGAAAAACAATGTAATACAGCTCTCCTTGTTTTTTAAAAATATTTGTTGTTCCTAATAGCATTTGAAATAGAAGCAGATTTATTTTAAAATCTACAATGTATAAAGTATTTTCCAAATCTTTTTAATAAGAATTCTGTCTATTTGGGTGGTAAAGGAATGTTTGAAACTTCAAGCAGAACAAGGAAGTACATTAATTTACCAACTTCTTTTTCACTAAAATTGTTTACTGTTTTTGTTTAAATCTTATGTTCTAATAAAGTTTGACATGTGCAATCAGTGCTTGGAAAAAAAAGATAAGAACCTGAGAAAACAATTCAGGGAAACAAAAGATTAAGTGCTTACTTTAGACTTTTATAGATCTACCCAAAGCCTATTTATCATCACATTATTTATCTATAGTTCCTTCAGAATTCAAAATTTTAAAGTTTATGTTCCTCTTCCCTTTGCTTATATAAATGGGAAAAATATTTTGGAAATTTAGAACTAAGATCAAGAGGGGAGCAATCTTGTTTTCACACTCTCCATGGATGGATCCTGATAAAAATGTTATGTCATGAATTTGTTCTTCATAGTTTACTTAAAATAATTCTAATTATTCTTGCTTGCATTGAAGAAACAACACAACATTTTACCTAATATTACTGTCTTGATCTTTTTTTTTCTTTAATGAGAAATTCACATGTAACCACTACATGTAATGCTGTTTTCACTCTTGCTTGCTATGGTGATGCCATCTGCCATCACTCAATAATGTGATCCAGGAAACTGTCACTTTGAGTGTCATATAAGTTCAGTTCGGTGTTCTCTCTCTTCATGTATGAGCATTCTTGTGACATACCTGTCACAAACTTTATCATATTTTAACATTGCCACTGTTGTTTTCAACACACTGAGGCCTACATTCAGCTGTCTACACAGTTCCCTAGTATAAATCCACCAATCTCTGTGGCTGAGCTAGTGGAGATACTCTTCATTTCATGATGTGGCAGCTTTGAATATAAGCATAGAGTGGAAGGCCCATTTAAGGGTCATCTCGTTCAACTCTCCTGCAATGGACAGGAATATCCATAGATATACCAGGTTATTCAGAGCTCCCTCCAATCTGGCCTTGAAAGTCTCCAGGGTCTGGGTGTCCACCACATCTCTGGGCAACCTGTTCCAGAGTCTCACCACCTTCACTGTAAAAGAGCTTTCCTTACATTCAACCTAAATCTTCCCTCTTTCAGATTGAAAACATTTCCCCTTATTCTATCACTACAGACCATGCTAAAGAGTCAGTCATCTTCTTTCCTGTAGCTCCCCCACAGACAATGAAAGACAACTATAAAGTCACCTTGGAGTCTACTTGTCTCGAGGCTGAACAAACCCAGCTCTCTCTCATCCTGTCCTCACAGGGGAGGCATTCCATTCTGCAGATCATTTTTGTTGCCCTTCTCTGGGCACACTCCAACAGGTCCATGTTTATCCTGTACTAAGGACTCCACATCTAGATGCAGTACTCCAGGTGAGGTCTCACCAAAGCGGAGCAGAGAGGTAGGATTACCTCCTTTGCCCTGCTGGCCACGCTTCTTTTTTTGCAGCCTAAGGTACAGCTGGCTTTCTGGGATGTGAAGGCACATTGCTGGCTCACGTCCAGCTTGTCATCCACTAGTGTCCCTAGGTCATTTTCAACAGGTCTGTGCTCGATCCTTTAACTCCACAGATTGTACTGATGTTGCCTTGATGTAATTGAACATTGATGGAAAGTTTCAACCTCTACTGCCATATCACCACCATCTTCCTCTAACATGGTCAGCCAACATAATGAAATGGGAGGCATTACTTTTGGAGCAGTTTCATAAAACACTTCTAGGTTTTTTTCCACAGAAAATGCCTGCAGAAGGTTCATCAAGAATTCTTATGACAACCTGTAATTGTTCTCATGCAATATGAAGACACACATACACATCTTCCTACCATCTCTTTAACTTCCATCCAATCTTATGGTGTTCCTTTCTTTTCTTGTTCTAGTTCTTTTACTACCCTGTTTTCCAAGAATTTTTATTTTCTTGTCAAAACATTAACTGATTATTAGCCTTTAACTTTTCTGCCTTCTGGTTTCACTTCTTTACCTTTAACCATCTCCAAAATTTATGAGACAAGATTCTTGGCAGTTGATTATCAAGACATCAAAGGAAGAGAAAAAGAAGTTAGTTCTGACAGAAAGCCCTCAGTTCCTTAATGACTGATAAACACTCCTCATCCAGATGTCTACACTGCAGGACTACAGATGCTGTGCCTAATAATTTGATTAGGCGTTGTTATCCGGTGTAGTCTCGTAGGTGCCAATTTAAAGGCTCACTTTAAATGAGCCTTTTTGTTTGTTTTCCTTTAGCACTTCTTGAGTTCTATATTTTCAGAGTCTGATTCAGTTAAAAGTTAGAAAGTTTGAAACAATTATATTGATTTGGTGAAAACAGATACACCAAATGCCCCATGAGCTTCCCACAAATCTAAGTTTTGCTCAGTTTCAAAAACATGAGTATGGTCCACAGGGAACTTCCCCATCCCAAATCATTTTCTAAGCATCTTCTTGTAGATCTGGGGGCACAGTGACGCACTAAAACACCATAAATGTCTATTGTTTTGTGACAAAAAAGACCAGTTGGAGTGAATTAAAAACAGCATGGAAAGAGGATCCAGGATGGTGATCTTCCTCCTGGTGAGGCCACATCTGGAATGCTGTGTGCAGTTCTGGGCTCCTCATTTCAAGTAAGATAGGGAACTACTGGAAAGAGCCCCGTGGAGGACCATAGAGATGATAATGGTTTTCATCACTGTTTGTGAATATCTGAAGTGCAAAAGTCAAGCGTTTGGAGCCAGGACCTTCTCAGTGATGTCAAGTGACAGGACAAGGGACAATGGGCACTAAATGAACAAGTTCCATACAAACACAAGGAAGTATGAGGATGACAGAATGCTGGAACAGGCTGCCAAGAGATGTTGTGGGGTCACCTTCTCTGTAGATAATCAAACCCACCTGGACACTCTTCTGTGCAATCTATTCTAAGGAACAGTCTGTAACAAGAGGATGGACTAGGTGATCCCTAGTGGTCCATTCCATTTCCCCTTGTATTCCGTCACTCTGTGATCTTGGTCACTTTCCGAAAATATGCATTTTAAGAATGAGAAGAGGAAGAACCCATAGTTTACAGGCAGTTATGTCCCTGACTGAGTTCCTCTCAGTCTCTGAATAGCATCTTTTGTTGGGATAGCAATACAGCAAGAGTGTCTTGTGAGCACTTTGTGACAGGGAGAGCAGAGGCAGTTTCTGAGATGGTGAAACATCCATGGGCACCAGGATATATACCAGGGTGTATACATTTGATGAGGCTGCAAAATTTTTCCAACTCTGAGCAGAGTGCTTGATTCCAAGCTAAGGATGTAGGAATAACTTTGTGTGAGTGGAGACAGGACAAATACTCATTAATAATTTGGGGAGTAGATACCAAAACCAATGTTGTGCATGTAATTAACTCTTTTTTTTTTTTTTTCTTTTTTTTTTTTTTCTGTAAACAGAAAACTGTATTTAAAAAGGGGTCTAACTAAATCTGTGTTGAATATGTTCAAGTCTTTGTACTAGTGATTGAAGTACGTGATATGAAATAGCTCAAATGTTGTAGTAACTATACATGGTTTACCTTGTACCCTGTGGTGAGTCTTTTAACACAGAGCAGCATGCACCTCACAGAGCACTACAGTAACATGCCTTTCCTGGGGAGAAAGGGTCAGAATCTTTTCTTGTATAAAGAACATTTCTCTCTGACAAATTTTACTTTGGCAATTTGATTTTATTTCAATTATTTTCCTGAGGTGCTAAACCTGGTTCAGAAAAGATTCCAGACATTGCTGGGATTATTTTTGTAAATAACATACGGTGCAATTTATTCTTCTTCTACCAAATTGGCATCATTACAAAGTGCTGCTAGCTTTCCAAATTATGAGATGACTTTTCTAGTGCTTGAAACTGAAAACCTTTTTTTCTCTAGGAATATAAAATGTTCTGCAGCAAGGAGGAAAAATGAGAGCTTTTATACTGGGTAAA
Organism: Excalfactoria chinensis; assembly: GCF_039878825.1. Classification (NCBI taxonomy): domain Eukaryota; kingdom Metazoa; phylum Chordata; class Aves; order Galliformes; family Phasianidae; genus Excalfactoria; species Excalfactoria chinensis. The sequence goes on along the minus strand of NC_092857.1, from coordinate 54,885,944 downwards.
CACAGCAGTCTATTGCTATGGGTGTGTTCTCCACTGTGACAAAATTTATGACATGCTATTTTCTAATTACTAGTTGTTCTTGATACCATTTAGCTTGGAATGGGCCTGAAAGTCCTATGCGTACATGAAATACCATGCTATTTTCAGTCTGTTCCATTTAACAAATTGGCACGCTGTCAAAAAGCTGTTTTGATCATTCCTTACGTGATCATAATTTGCATAAATAGGAAATGTCCCTTTGTACATCTTCTGCTGGGGGTTGCTTTTTCCTCTGCTCATTGCTAAAATATTGTCAAGCATCATAATGCTGTACCATATTATCTCTCTGAAATTTTATTGCCCTTTCTTGCTGCTTGAATGTTTCCTTATGCTATGAAGAAAGAAAATCATAAATAAAGATGTGTTCTTTAGAAAACTTTTTCTCTTTTGAAGGTGAGTGCAGCTGTCATTAAATGTATCAAAACTAAAACATCTTGCAAACATAACAGCAATTCTTACCAATAAAATAGTGTTCTATTTCTGCATCTTCCAGAGAAGTTGCTGTTTCTTTTCTAAAATTGTGCATTTTGTAGTGATATGAGCATATGAAAATATTTGCTCTGGATGCTGTTTTAATACTGTTCCAACCTTGTTGCATTAAACTCAGGACCAGTGGTCTTCAAGTCCTGATGAATAGTCACAGATATCATAGGGAATTAAGTCTAAGTAGTGAATCCTAAAAGCAGCATACTGTGTTTCTGTGACATCATGACTTCTGAGAAATAAGATACTCTGTGGAACAATAAACTATTTAGAATTTAGATAGTGGCTTAAATGTAACATCTGAACAGCAGATTGAGCAGAAAACTACAAATAGAAAAAACACTGCAGAGGCTAGTTTCTCTAATAAAGAAAATAGGTACAACAGAATTTCAGAAACAGTTTGGGTTGCTGACTCCTTGTTAAACAACAGTTAAGTGTATGGAGCTATAAATGTAAGAGTATTAGCTATTAACACAAGTGGCTTGCCAAGAAAATACTAGGGCTCTTGGAGAGGCTTTTTATAATGTTCAGAAGCCCACCATATAAGAAAAGCTTCTTTACTGGTTCAACTGACCATCATGAACATAGATCATAATTTTGTCTGAAGTAAAAACATAGATTATGTCCGGCTCATGAAACTAAGAGCTGTGTATTCTGGTCATTTACTTAGCTCATAAAAAGTAGGTCTCACTCTCAAATTTACTGCAATTGAGCTTCATGATATAAGCACTTGTGTCTTTGTCCAAGAATACGAGAAGTTTCTGAATGTGTTTTGTCACAATTTTTGGTACCTCTTCTGGAATTTAAACATGAGACACATTCCTCCTTTTTCAGTTTTGAGTAGAAGAGAGCAGTGACAGTCTTGCTTATGCGTAGGAACCAGTTTTTATTTCCACTTGAAATTTACAAGTAGATCTATAAAATAGATGAACATACATGCTACGCTATTCTTCAAAATGTTTGGCAATTTCTTTTAAAGTTTTTATGGGAATGAGTCTTTACTTGATAAACTAGATGAGACCTTTTTGTTATAACAGGTATAATGTCTGTATTCCTTTTGTGATTTACATCCTTTGAACTTAATTTAAAAATACTGTTTGATCTCCCAAATATTTCCTCTCCTTCTTCTTAGCCAAATCTCATTTATCTGCAGTAATATGATTCCCATGGGAGGGACTTGAATGTCTCTATCTGAAAAAAAAGGCTATCATTCTTCAAATGACTACTACCAGTGTTAGCTTATATAAGTAAATAACAGGCACTAGGATTAAATGATTAAGTGGCCAGATCACCATGATAAATGGAATTAAATTCTGTAGAATTTCTCCCCATGTTTTTTATTCCCACTAGCAGATATTCCTTCATTTAAGAGATCATCTTTGTGTTCAAGTGTTACTCTGAAAGTAATGCCTCCTATTTAATTATTTTGGCTCACAACATCAGAGGTAGGTGTTGTTGGTATTGCAGTAGGAGTTGAATCTTCCTGCCAGTATGCCACTATATTTTGTTGCTGTGCAACAGATGGCAGCAGAGAAGCAGTCTGACAAAATAGCATCTGACAAGGAAGTGCATATTAAGTAAATGTGTGGAACTGAATTCCTTCATGCAAAAAAATTGCACCCATCAGCATATATTAATACTTGCAAATTGCAATATTTGCACTAGGTGGGTTCCAGAAATGCTCACCCAGGAACAGAAAGAACACCATATGCAATTTTATCAGGACCTATTCAACAATGTGAGTCAGAAGTTGAGTTTCCTGGATGACATCTGTATCATTGATGAGATGTGGTCACCACTACAAGCCAGAGCCAAAAGAGCAGTCCATGGAGTGACGACATGAATTCTCCATAAAATAATAATAATAATAATAATAATAAATAATAATAAAAATAAAAATTAAAAAAAAAATAAAAAAGCATTCAAGACACAGCCTCAGCAGATAAAGTGATGTGCACTGGTTTTGGGATAGAAAAGAAGTGATCCTTCTGGATTACCTTGAACCTGAACAATCATCAGCTTTGACCACTACATAGTGACAATGACTGAGCTAAAGTTTCAAATTGACAGAGTCAGGCCAGAGGAAAAGATATGCTTTCTCCTGCATCATGGTGACACCAGGGCCTCTACTGGTCTGAATAGTGTGGAGCACATTTCAGCACATTTTCTGGACTGTTCTACTACATCCACCATATTGCCCAGATTTGATTTCTTCCTCCTTCCTTCCTTTCCTTCCTTCCTTGCTTGCTGTCTTTTTTCCTAGCTTCTATCCTTTTGAGGACCTTGTATGTCCTTTGAATGAGTAGAAAGAGATGAGAGATGATAGGAAATGTCCTGAGGAGTACAAGAGATAGACACTGAGACTCTGCATGGTGCAAATTAGGTATAAACTGTTTTGAAATAATACAATAAGAGTAAGAGTCAGTGTGTCTCTCTGTACAGATAAGACATATTAATAATGAAAATTCCTTTCTTCTTTTAGTAAAGGAACATAAAGAACAAATATTAGGGCATCATCAATACACAGAACATGAAGTTTGGAAATCCAATTTCCTCAAATTTAAACACAGAAAACATACAACTCATTAATAGAACATTTTCATAACTACACATGCCTCATAATTAATTCCTGCAGACATTAATTTCCATTAGCAAAATACATTTTTGACACATAAACATGTCAAAGTCAAGCCAAGTGAATGTTGGAGTCATAAAAACAGCATGAATAATTTTTGATGAAATTTTAATCACTAGAAAAGCAATTTTTTACAAGGAATGTCCTTGAACTAAATCTGTTAGTGAGATTAAATTTAGACCTATTGCAGAGAGCTATGTTCAATTGCCATAGATAGATATTCAGTTTTTGAAGCACCAGTCACTAACATATGTTCAGAATTCTCTGGATTTCTTTTGCAGTTACACAAGTTTGCAAGGAGAAGGGAGAAATCATCTTGGGGTTCATATTGTACCAGTAAAGAACAAATACTGTTTTGCAAGTGATAAGACATAACCCACCGTCAAAACAACACAATGCACCAGAGAAAGGCAGTTAATATTAAACACTTGTTTTTAACACTGGGGATAATTTTCCTTTTCTAATATTTTCCTGAATTTTTATTATCATGTGTAAACATTTATTGCTGTGATAAAATTAGGTTATTAAATTTTTTGACAAAATATTCCAAATTACTTTCCCTTGATTTAACTTCAGCAGACAGAACTTGCCCACTAGGAACTTAACAATCTTCCAGTAAAAATGCTGAAAACAAATACTGTGATGCAAAATATACTCATGTAAATAAGACATATGAAAACCCTACATAGTCCTACAAGCTTAGTTGCATAACTAGCACATTCACTAATATTTCACTTAAAGTTCCTGTATCCTAAATCTCTAGGTCTAATTCAAAATTAAATGTATAGATGCATTTTTAATTAGATTTTTTCTCTATTTTACAGTAATTTTAAAATTACAACAATAGAAGTTTCTTCAGGCTTGCAGTTTGAATGCCATAGATCCAGCAGGTGAAATTTTCCTGTTTTATTATTAGTTGCTGGAGTTTTATTCTGTGTTTTTCTGGATTTTGTTTGTTTGATTGTCTGTTTGTTTTTATTTTTTAATTTTTTGTTTATTGTTGTTTTTATTTGTTTTTAAAGCACAGCTATTCCATATTATTCAATATTTTATATCACCTTGAGCTCAACAGATTGAAATGTGCTAATGAAGCCCCATATTTTTATCCTGCAAAGTCTTTTTACAAGGCCAAAAACTATTTCAGCTCATTCGGATTCAGTTTTTCTATTGTGAGTAGTAACTCTGAGATATTTATTTCAAGGGTCTCCGACCTTAGCCTTACTCTACTTAACACTGATTTATTTGAAACTGATGGACAGAGATGGACATAAGAGAAAGTTGTCAGTTCTGTCTATTTTTCTGAGCAGGTTGGATTAGTTAATTCCATAATATTTTGAAAGAAACTGTTGACACCATCTTTGTACTTTTGGATATCTGGAAGACTGACAAAGCCTCCACACTTCCTCAGATACACATCATGACCCAGTGAATGAAACAATTTCACTAGAAACGGTGTCTGAAATACTTAAAGCCACTAGAAAATAATCACTAAGATTAAATTACCTTTCCGGTTTACAAAAGATAGGTATTAACTTAAATATTTCTCATTATCTACATTAAACATGTCTGGTGAGCCTGAAAAGCACAACATTTTTCAAGAAGTAACAGTTTTTTGGCCTTAACAATGGGTACATAGTTAGCTATGGGTACAGTACTTTGGAGGAACAGAGAAAATGTTATGTTACTACTTCTCACTGTTTGGGAAAGTATAGTCTATTTACTGGTTGTAAAGTAAACTGGATAGAGTAAAGATATCCTTTTTCATAGTATCATAGTATCGTGCGAGTTGGAAGGGACCTTTCACCTGATTTCTTTCTATATTTGTTGTTTGGGGATTTTATGGGGATGAAAATAAAATGAGTGAGGAACATATTAATTGGAAAGTCTGGAGTAAAGTAACAACAATAAAAAAAAAACAAAACTAGAGGAAAACAATCTTCTTTCATTCAACAGCACTTTTGTCAGAGAGCTCATTTAGTCCAAACCATCCTTTAACTTACACTGCTTCTGAGGTTAGTCGTATTAGGCTATCCTGTTCTTTACAATGAAGTCTATGGTTAAAAAAAAATAACATTGCCAGATTGAGGATGTTGATTTCAAATCATGGTAGTTGGAAGGGTAGATGAATTTTCATCTGGAATTTTGTGTTTTTCAAAGATGAAAAATATAAGAAATATAACATCAAATGAGTGTTCTAAAGTGGGTAATATTTCAAATCTATACAAGGACAATGACAGAGATGGATGGATGGACTTTTCCTTACTGTTGATGAGTTCTCTGATTATCAGTTTGTGGAGGGCAGTAAAATTTCTCTATCTGATTTGTGAATTTTGCCTAACATTACCCCAAAATATTTTCTGCAAGGATGCAGTTAGGCTGCACATGACTCCTTGCCCAGATGCTCTGATCTGCCAGCAATGCTGAGAATCAGATAAGAAACCCTGATGAGAACAAAGCATTCACACAGTCTGAAAGGTACATATTATCTTGTTCTAACTTGATTTCATCAAGAGCTCTTTACCTTGCTGAACGTAAATAATTGTTCAGCTCTGTTGTAGATATGTGGAATGGAGGGAGTATACCTACCAAAAGTTTAACCTAGTATATAGCTATTTTGAATCTCATTAAAATAATAATTAAAATAAAATTAATATTAAATAGCTTCTCTTTATAGCAGACACTCAGTATCAGACTGTTATGTGAAGGATCCATGGCATAACTGCTATTGCAGAATCAGCTTTGCAGAACCAGCTGGTATGAGTGGGAAAATATGTTATTCTGAGAGATATAAAAACAATATGCACATAAATGTCTGCTCCTCATTAAACCTTGCCTTTCACTTTTAAGGTATTGAGAAAATAGAACTAGATATTTGGGATGACCTTTCTTTTTCTTTTCTCACCCCCCCCCCCCCCCCCCCATAAGACTAAATTAGGCTGAAAATGTAGCAGGTTTAAGGGGTGAATATGGATCAGTGTATTTGATATTTTTACATTTATACACAAGACAGGCAGTATTGTCTTTGGACAGAATCAAACAATATCCAAATAGTAAAAGGTACAGAGGATAGGTTTTAACAAATGGGGCATTTGATTTCCTTCCCTTAGCTCAGGGAGATGAATACCCTTTAGAGAGCAGTCAAAGTTCTCACTGCAGCCAAGTAAGCTTTCCCCAGCTGCTGCCAAGGAGCTCTGCTCTCAGCATGTCCTCAGCAACTCATGGATCATAGCACCAAAAAACTCCATGAGCCTCCAGGTGAAGAACAAAGTTCTGTTTGTGTGGGAGTTCATCACAGATGAACTATTCCTGTAGTGCAAAGGAGTATCCTGTAGCCCTGCAGCTGCCTCGGGCTTCCATGAGAGACGTTTATCACCATTTCTGCAGAACTGAACCCTGAACAGCCATTAGATGAGGGGTTATTCTGATCCACCTCTTCAAAGAATTCCCCAAGCCATTTTCTCCCTTTCTAGACAGGAAGCCAATGAGGTGGAAATTATGTGAGCACACCTAATTTTCAAACATTTCAACCTTGTGCTTTTTATTGCTCTGATAGTAGTTTGAAGAAGTTCATCATCCTCTCTCATATCAAGATTTCTGTGCACATTTCACAATCAAAAGGTTTTAATCCTTCAAGCTGCTCTTTCAAGTTATGTACTGAAGTTGATTGCATTTGCTGCTGCATCAATCAAATTAATTCTGTCAATACAAGATTCTCTTTAGAATCTTTTTTGTTTATTCTTTGGACATAGAAATGAAGTTTTGTACCATGGTGTGTGGTGGGGTGTAAGGTTGAATAATACACCTGTAAAGGTCTAAGTTCCTTGTCACATAGATCTTCCTTATTTGCTCTTCACTACTTCTCCCTGTTTACCAAAAGAATCAGGCTGTGCTAAGAAGGCAATTGCACAGAGTATTAGAAATGTAACAGAGAAGTCTGACTGGGGCAATGTGGAATGATTAAGCTAGGAAGTAAAGCTTTGTGACATATCCTGAGCATCTGACACTGCATGACACAATGTTATTCCATCAGGTGCATCCAATATTTTATCATTTTTTATCTTTTCTTCATAATTGCACAAAACAGAAAAACAAAATCACATAGCAGAGTCTAGAACCCATACTTACCACTAAACCTTAGAGGGATTTCCCTGGCTTATGGAGGAATTCTCATATTAGGAAATAAAAGAGCATAAGGACATTGAAAACTGCTTTTCAAATGCAGGAAATACATGTGACCATTCCATGTTTAGAGCACTGCAAAACTACATGAGTAATGAATGTGCTGTTCAATGAACAATTAACCAAATTTTCATTGCTGTGCATTCTGAATTCTTGTGCAAACTCAACACTGAAATAATGCATTCATCGCAGTTAACTGCTTCAGTTAATCTGTACTTTAAATGTAACTGTGTCAGTAATTAACAACTTTAAAGCATGAGGTCTTCACACTGACTTAACCCATTGTAACAGGTAAATATGGAACAGCTACAGGTGATGTCCAAAGGAATCTCTCAGTAAGAACTCTATAAGGCAGGGGGTTGTGGACATACCAAAGTTCTGAAGGCAGATTTTCAATAGCTTTAAGCATCTTCTAAAAAAACCATGGAATTGTGAGAAATTCTTCCTAATAATACAGTACTAAAAGCTTGAGCAGGTCTCATTGAGTCTAACATAGGAAAATTGGGTTTTAATTTGACACACTTCCAGAAATTCTGCAGACCAGAAAGTAATGTCTCCTCAAATACTCTGTTCATGACAATATACATAAACCTACATATAAATCTGTATAGAGATGTATTTTATCTCTCATTAGCTTAAGAATTTACCATAAACAAGAGCGTTCTTGCTTGATTTTGAGAATCTCCTTTAAAGTTGTACATGCAGTGGAAAGCTCACAGCTTTCTTCTTTTATCTTCAGTTTCAACACTGCTTTGTGAAAAGAAGGTCCCAGGAGTTTTCTTTTGGTGAGACGGTTTTCCTCCACTTTCATGTTTATGATGTAGTCTGCTTTGACAGCTATGGCAACCAATAACAGTAGCATAAAAGAAGCACTTTTCAGGTTGGTTTTTTTTTTTTTTTTTTTTCTATAACAATTTCATTTTAAGAACTTCAAACCCTGAAGTCCTTTGTTTAACTCATTATTTTTAGACAAAAACAATGAGTGTATTTTGCAGTTATTTTAAGACCTCTATTTTGTTACTATTACTACTATTCCGAATCTAATGCTATGTCTAACTTCCAGTTCACAGCAAAATCCATTTATTTATACCTTTGGACTGGTATTCTTCTCTGCCCTTTTAATAGCAAGTAAGAGAAAGGATCAGAAAAAAAAGGTGCTGGGGAGTTTGTTACAGAATAAATACCAAGGCCTTTGGTAAAATTAAAGAAATAGGTGAAGAGTCAACAAATAATCATTCAAAAAGTTGAGTAAAAGATAAGTTCCCATTATTCTCCTGTCAGTCCCACCAGCTTGGAAAGAATAAGTGTCTACATAAAATAAAGTAAATTGAACGCCACTGTATCATTGCATTCCTCCCTCTTCTGCTTAATCTCTTTAGACAGGGGACTTCCCTTGTAAGTGAAACTTCTGCCTGATGCAGCCACAGCCATCAGCTTTATTGGTTCTCAATGTCAAAGCTTACTAAGAGCATAGGTCCATTCTTTGTTCACTAATAAATCACGTTCCCTTCACACAGTAGTGTGCCAGCATACTTAGTGTTTCTGTTTTAAATCAGTTCACAGTGATTGATATTAGTTTTCTCAATCCTTTTTAAAGAAATGATTGTTATTCTCAGGTTACTCTGCACAAACATAAGGACCAAATTTTCTTATCATGCTACTGATCTTTTGGATTTTAAGAACTACATGGTCACACATCAAACTGTTGCTAAAGGAAGTACTCCAATATGTATGAATTTCTAATGGATACTCGGATTGTATATCAAGATTGTAGGTCACATTTCTCCATGCAGCTGACAGATATGACAATTGAAAACATTAATTAAAAATCTGCTTCCTGAAATGCTGGGTATATTTAGCAGCTAGGTTTCTACCACAAACCTTTATTATTATTAGCACAAATAAGACTGCTGGATGGGCTGCTGCAAGTTTTAGGAAGAAACAGATTTTAGGATACACTGTTGACAAAAGAAGAAATTGTCAATTGAGTTTAAATACGACACAGTATTAGATTACATCAGTCCATACTAAATAATCAACTTAAGATCCAAAGTAGTAGGTTTCTGCTATTTAATATGGCACAAGAGCTGCCATCACAAACCACATGATTTTAGCACCACCATTTTCCATTTAAACTTTTGTCTCCTGATCATGTGTTTACTTCTCCATTTGTTCCTGTTTAAGGTTAATTCTTTTGTTTTTAGCACTCAAATATGGCTCCATAGCTCTGAAAGGTAGAAAGAATATGTGATGAGAATTAATATATACAAGGGGTTTTCTCTTCAGTGGGTTACTATCAATAGTAGAAGTTCCTGTGCTACATATTTGAGTTTTTCTATCCACCTGGCTGTGACATACTTGGCTGCATGTCCTTTAAGTTCCAACCATTTTCTTCCTCCACCAGAATCAGAATACTCAGCTACCTCCTCTGGAGAGGTGCTTTGTGGTGGCTTTTGAGCTTCCTTTCTCTAGAAACTCTTGAGTAAACGAAGCACCAGAAAATATTTCCTTAAAGGATATATTAGCCTTTCAAATAAAGGACTTCATTGACCCTGTTCCAAGTGCACAAATCTTTTTATATTTTATTGTAAACTGGAAATTCAATTTAAAAGTTATCTTAAACCTTTGATGTTGTATTCTAGAGCCAAGGAAATTTAGAACATTTATAAAAGCAAATTTATTCGCATAAATGTTTATAGAGTGAGATGTAATTTCATTACTGTATTGTATTGCGTTGACCAAGGGACAAGAGGAAGGACAAACTTTATATCTCTGTGTTACTCATCTCAGAAATATTTATGTGAATGCTGATTATGGATGAGTAATCAGTATGTTGTGTTGTCATGAATTTTGTATATGTATACAAATTAAGTTTCAGCTCCTTCACATTGTCACTCTCAAGTCTGAACAGATGAGTCACGGGAGCAGGAATTTTTAGGGTTTTCCGTTATACACATACAGAGAGATGAACAGATATGCTCAGAGTAGAGAATTCCTGAAAAATGAAACCAAAACCAGAGAAGACAGAGAATTGGAGAAAGTAGTGAATTCTGTAGACTGCTTGGTACAAAAGGCAATAAAATATTTAGTAATACATATCGAAGCTCAAATCAAGTGGACAGAGAATGCTTACACTGAATAGAGAAAGCTGGATTTCAAATATATATCCTAGAGTTGCCTATTGATTTCATTACATAAAATGTCTTGGACATATATTAGAGCCTGACTTTTAAACATACAGAAAAATATTCAACTGTAGTTAAAGGCAGTGGGAACAGTAGCTGCTATTTATAGCTGAATAATCAGGCATTTACTACTTTTGTAGGTACTGCACACTTTCCTTTTCTTTTTTCCTTAATAAATGAGCACTTAAGCTCTTAAATTCTTTCCTGAACTGCTGGAAACAATTGAGTACTTAACATTTTAGGGAAAGAAAGGGGAAAAAAAAAAAAAAAAAAAAAAAAAAAAGCCACAAAAAACATAGACTACTGAAACTACCTTCAGAAAGATTTAGGGTCTTAATATTAAAGCTCCACTTAGAAAGGATATCTTACATAATGTAATCAACATGTGATTATAATATTAATAGGTCCTTCTCAAGGACATACTTTACTAACCTATACAGGGAAGCATAATAAATGGACTAAAAGTGCAGCTGAAAATACATGCTACAGATAACAAGTTTGCTACTGCATTGTTAAGAAGTTCTGCTGTATTGCAATTTTATTTCTTACAAGAACCTCTTCTATAAAACTGTGTATGTGGAACTATTATTTAATGGGCATATCCAGAGTTTTGGAGACTTCTTTCTGAGAATGCAGTGTTCAGCTGGGAATCACCAGCCTTAACTTGCAATTCCTGCAAGTGCTGAAGATAGAAGATTTCACTCTGCCCCACAGCAATCAAATGAGGTCAGGTCTGCTTGAGAGCCAGCTGCTGGAGATGCAGGAGAGAGAAACAGGAACGTTAAGCAGTTTGAAAAACACAACAAGAAATTGAAGGTGAGTGTGGTAACAGCCTTCAGAAACTTCCCTTTCTTCATTGTGCATCAGACAAGTATAAACGGAAGTGAATTACTGCTGAAGAAATACAGAGGGATTCTGCTTGTAAGTCCAGTGCAGCACTGGAACAGGTTGTATGGGGAGATATTATAAAAGTCTTGCTAATGGAAACTCTTAAAAGAGTTAAAAGGTTCTGCCAGGAAGGGTTTTTGCATGACTGATTCTGACTTGGATATTTGTCAGCTCTAAAAAGTTAATGTAACAGTCATATATTTTTATGAACAAAATATGAAAAGCTCTTAATTCAGACTTAGAAAAAAGATAAAAAGATGTCACACAGTTCTTCAGTTCTTCTCCTATCTAGAGAGGAATGGGTAAGAAATTCAAGTGGGAATTTTAATGATACTGGGAAGGTAACAGGATCAGATTCATACATTTGTAAATTTAAATTCCTTTATGTAAGTGAGTAAGTATGTTTAATTTCCTTTAGACAAAAATAAGTTCAACTGAATAAATAAATATTTTGAACATACTTTTAAAACTCACGTAGAGTAGTATTTATTCTTTCAGTGTCAAGGGGAATTTAAAAAATTATAGAGGCAGAAGAAATGACAAAATAAAGTTCATTGCCAAAATATTCCTGCATGTATTAGCACAGTAATTCAAAATTACTATACTCTTTGGACACAGTTCACAAAATCACATTAGAACAGGTTAAATAGGCTAGTCGTTTCATTTACATAATGCCTGACATTCGCAAAGCTCTTCCAATTAGTTGATCACTTAAGGCTTCTTGCATTGTTAAATGGCTTCCTATAAAATTAGGAGTCTTAGTTGTCAAGTATTAGCTAAGTATAATTCAATTAAAAAATAATGAAACCAAATTATCATATTAAATAAAATGCCACATACATTTCTGCCAAGGTTGCAAATTTTCATTCTCTAAAACTTGCTCGTGTGAGACTGTCAAATTTATTTTCTTTTCTAATGTGGGCCAGAATTTAGCAGCTTGAAGCTTCTTATAGGAAATGTTCTGCCTATTGCTACTGCAACACAAGGCAGCCAAACAAAGCCTAGCTGCCTGCTTAGTGCGTTGTTTCTTAATGGCAAACTGTGGTGTGGAGAGCTGACACAAAAGCTTTCTGGCACTGCTAGTTTCAGATACGAGTGAAGGTAGTATTCATGGTGGAAGGCAGTCTGTTTTCCATTCTGCTATTTTAAATTGTCAGCATAGCATCTCACAGATCAGGTGCCAGTGCATCATCATGGTTTGGAAGCTGCATGGTTTCTTACTGGAAGTGAAACCAGCTCCTGTGTGACTTTAAGATCTGCTTTCAGCCTTTCTTTTAGTCCTAAAATGAGTGTAGTTTCGAATATCTAAATGCCTAGCCCACATTATCTACACAATTATTATCCCTGCATTCATTGCTTTTTCAAAAGGAGGAGTATTTTAGCTTACCTAAAATAGATTCAGTTTCAACAAAACACTAGAATATGTCCCTGCAAACATTTTAATTAGAAATTCAAATTATCTGCTTTCTCTATAGGACTTTTTTCTACCATAAAGGGCTATTGTTGGTGATCATTTGTATTTTAAACAGACTACCACATGACAGTTGCATGGAAGAAAATTTTCCGAATGCTGGAGGTACTAAATTAACATTTTTGTCTCAAAAGGCTGTACCAGGACAATATTTAGCAGATTAAAATAATTTCTTTCTGTGCTCTGTTGCACACAACCTTTTAAACTACACACAGCAGAGATATAGGTTTCTGTATGAATTGCAAATGACCTTTTAAGACTTTAAGCTGTAGCTTATCGGTAGTACACCTGCTGTAACATCTTTGCAAGGTTTATTACTTTTGAGCATGTTTCATCTTCTTCTTTTTGACTATTTGGCATTATTTTAAAGGAATAGTCTATTCCTAGTCTTATATCTATAAGTTCTTAAGTAGTTCTTCTGTTCTAGAAAAAAATAATAATAATAATAAAATAAAATAAAATAATAAAATAAAATAAAATAAAATAAAATAAAATCAGAATTTGCTCTTCCATATTCAATTGCATTTAATTTTTTTCTTTCAAAAATTAATTCTGATAAAATAAATGCCACATAGCACTGAGTTTAGTTAGTATCTTTTGATATAAAGCTGCGATGTGGTGGAAAATATAACATCTGTTCCAGATTCACAAGAGCCAATGAGTCAAATCAATTTAATACACAAGGGTTAATTGAGTTTTAAAGTGAACACTGATTACACAAAACTCTCTGTACTGCTCTTGGTAGTTCTGACTAGTATCATATTTGAGCATTTAAATATTTTAATTCATTTCTCTTTTTTAAAATTTAAGTGCTTATACCTGAATATCGCCTACTCATTTGGCAGAGCAAAATATTGGAAGAGACTTTTCCTACACACAGTTGAAAATAATTGAAAGGTTTTGGTGAAGGTGAAGGAGGTCAGCTGGGCACCACACTGAGACTCTTCAGCTGTCTCCCTGGAGCTAGTTTAGAGATCTCAGATCTACTATTGTGCTTGGGTGTGCTCTGTCTCTCTAGAGCTTTTATACATTTGTTATTGCTCATGAAATAGAGAGAATAAAAGACTGCACCTAGTGGAAAGGGAATGAGCAAAGAAAAAGGAGTAAAGAATGGAAACATTAGCACAAGTGAAGACAGAATGCGGAGACAAGAAATGCCAAACAGAAAAAAGGCAGCCAGGGCTGTGAAGTTAGAACAGTAGAAGAGAAAGATAGAATAAAGGCTTAGTCAAGAGAGTTTATCTAGAGATGATCAAGAAGGCTGCGCTGCTAAGGTGTGGCCTGTATATCTCAGTGAGTTAAAGCTAAAGGAAATGCAGAGCTTTACCCTGAGTCTCTGCCTACTCTTCACCTAGATTTTGCCTGCTGTGCATTGCTAAATAAGATGCTCTCACCATAGGTAACTGCTTGACTGTGTCAAACCTGTAGAAGACTCCATGTTAAAGGACCTCACATATCAATAACTTTGTCCTGATGAATGCTTCAGAAAGGGCTGGCTCTTAATGACAAGTTTCAATTTGCTTTTAGCTGTCCAACAATGCAAGACTTCTCAGTGATAAGACACATATTTTTAGGAATACAAATGCATACATTTTTAATGAAGACATGCCTCAAAGCAGCTATTCTGTATTCACCAGACATTCTCTGAAACAACAGACTTTCATTTGTGCACTTAAGCTTCCTTCTGAAGCGCTCCTGAAAAAATTATGAGGATGATTGCTGAGAAGCTCAGCCATCTTCGCCATCAGAGTCTCCATCTGGGAAGACTTTGAGCCATCTTCTAGAATAATATCACTAGCAAGCCAGTGGCAAGAAGCTTTCATTTTTTATTATGCTCAAGGGTGAAGGTGAGAATGCTATTAATCTTTGGTTAGCCATTCACAAAAAAAAAAAAAAAAAAAAAAAAAAAAAGGAGGGGGCGGGGAGGCTCCAATGACATACAAAAGGTGAAAAGTATTAAAAGTATTAACATTAAAAATAAATACATAAAAGGAAGGAGGTGGGAAAACTAAACATTCCTACTCTGGTTTTGGAAATCATTATTATGAGCTGTAGTAAGAAAAAATGATAAAGGACTGTGGGTGCAACACTATAACACTGTGGGCAATCTGCATATGAATGAGCTGATTTGAGTTGAAAGTGATCACACCGTGTATTGGAAAGAATGATTCCTCTCTTCAAACTTTGAGCAATGACGGCTCATGACTTAATGAACATATCTCCCATCTCAGCTTAGTAAGTGATACAACAGTTGCAATATAGCTATACAGTTCAGATTGTATGAAACCACACTTTTGTGAAGATATAAAAGTAAGTTTTCTCTGGAAAATAAGTCATGGAATGAAAAAATAAATCATTCAGTTTCTGCACTATTTAGTAAGACAGACAAAAAAGTAATGGAGTTCAGGTTTTTATACCCCTAGTCCATTACATTTCATTTCTTCTAATAGATACAGAAATATTAGAATTCAAACCACAGCCAGTGAAAATAAGAGAAAGAGAAGAAAAAGAAAAAGAAAAAGAAAAAGAAAAAGAAAAAGAAAAAGAAAAAGAAAAAGAAAAAGAAAAAGAAAAAGAAAAAGAAAAAGAAAAAGAAAAAGAAAAAGAAAAAGAAAAAGAAAAAGAAAAGGAAAAGGAAAAAGAAAAAGAAAAAGAAAAAGAAAAAGAAAAAGAAAAAGAAAAAGAAAAAGAAAAAGAAAAAAGAAAAGGAAAAGGAAAAGGAAAAGGAAAAGGAAAAGGAAAAAGAAAAGGAAAAGAAAAAGAAAAAGAAAAAGAAAAAGAAAAAGAAAAAGAAAAAGAAAAAGAAAAAGAAAAAGAAAAAGAAAAAGAAAAAGAAAAAGAGAAAGGAAAAGAAAAAGAAAAAGAAAAAGAAAAAGAGAAAGAGAAAGGAAAAGAAAAAGAAAAAGGAAAAGAAAAAGAAAAAGAAGAAGAAAAAGAAAAGAAGAAGAAGAAGAAGGAAAAGAAAAAGAAAGAGAAAAAGAAAAAGAAAGAAAAAGGAAAAAAAAAAAAAAAAAAAAAAAAAGAAGAAGAAGAAAAGGAAAAGGAAAAACAAAAAGAAAAAAGACCTGTAATCATCTTACAGAAAACACAGTAAGGATCTTAAAGTTGTAATATTCTAGTTTTTCACCAAGAATATACTACTTAAATCTGGAGCAGCTCACCAACACATGACTTTTCCATCACATTTTTGTAATTCCAGAAGATAAAATGAATGCCTCTATGTTAATTCCATGTATTTGGCATATTTAAGTAAAGAATGCATTCATCATCCATTTTAGTAATTGTGGGAAATGACATAATCTTTTTCAAAAAGGCAAAAAGCCAGACAAGATATTTCTGATCTTTAGGTTCCAGAAATAGCATCAAGACATGAGACACTGAATAGCTTATAAGCACAGGAGATAACGATTGCAATAAATCTGTTCATGTTGAATAATTAATGTTAGTAGAGTTTATGAGGGCTTCCTTCCTCTATTTTCCTGATACATAGTTGTTCTCCTGCAGCTGCCTAGTAAAAGCAGTACAAAATAAAAGTATACATTTAAAAATGAAAATAATAGTAAAGCCAAATCTTTATTTTACTACATTCAGTTCACATTTAATAAAAGGATAATAAGAAATCTCTTTTTTTTTTTTTTTTTTTTTTTTTTTTCTTTCTTCTGGCATTGGACAGATTTTCTGCCATAACCTCTATGAAATCTTTGTTTCCATTTGCTTTACACCCTTAGTCAACATTTTCATTATGGAGTTTTTGTTCTCATTTGATTTCCACAAGTCAGAGCCTTCTGTCTTGTATATTTTGCATGCTTCCCCTGTATATACTAATTAGAATCATAGAATCATAGAATTACTCAGGTTGGAAAAGACCTTGAAGATCATCAAGTCCAACCACAGCCTAACCAGTACCCTAACTCTAAAAATACCTCTGATAAATCATATTCCTGAGTACCACATCCAAACGGCTCTTAAACACATCCAGGGATGGCGATTCAACCACCTCCCTGGGGAGCCTATTCCAGTACCTAACTACCCTTTCTGTAAAGAAGTTCTTCCTAATATCCAATCTAAACTTGCCCTGGCGCAACTTGAGGCCATTTCCCCTCGTCCTGTCACATGTCACTAGTGAGAAAAGACTTGCCCCACTCTCACTGTAAGAACCTTTCAGGTACTGGAAGAGGGTGATAAGGTCTCCCCTCAGCCTCCTTTCCCCCAGACTAAACAAACCCAACTTCCTTAACCTCTCCTCATAGGGTTGATTATCCAAGACCTTAACGAGCCTCGTTGCCCTTCTCTGGACCTGCTCCAGTACCTCCATGTCTTTCCTGTGCTGAGGTGCCCAAAACTGAACACAGTACTCAAGGTGAGGCCTCACCAATGCTGAGTACAGGGGCAGGATGACTTCCTTAGTCCTGCTCACCACACCATTCTTGATACAAGCCAGGATGCCATTGGCCCTCTTGGCCACCTGGGCACACTGCTGGCTCATATTCAGCCGACTGTCCATCAGCACACCAAGGTCCCTTTCCGTCTGGGAGCTTTCCAGCCACACCTCCCCAAGCCTGTAGGGTTGCCTGGGGTTGTTGTGACCAAAATGCAGGACCCTACACTTGGCCCTATTGAAACTCATTCTGTTCACCTTGGCCCATTGATCAAGTCTATCCAGATCCCTCTGTAGTGCCCTTCTCCCCTCAGGCAGATTAACACTCTGAGTTAATCTGCCTGACACTCTGAGATTGAGTGAGGGTGCACTCAATCCCCTCATTCAGATCATCAATGAAGATGTTAAACAGAAGCGGCCCCAGCACTGAGCCCTGGGGGACGCCGCTCGTGACCGGCTGCCAGCTGGATTCCACTCCATTGACCACAACTCTCTGGGCCCAGCCATCCAGCCAGCTCTTCACCCAGAGGAGCATGCGCCCATCCAAGCCACGGGCAACCAGCTTCTCTATCAGAATGTTATGGGGGACAGTGTCAAAGGCCTTACTGAAGTCCAGGTAGACCACATTGACAGCTTACCTTCATCTACCAAGCAGATCACCTTGTCATATAATGAAATCAGGTTAGTCAGGCAGGATCTACCATTCATAAACCCATGCTGACTAGGCCTGATCCCTTGGTTGACCTTTAGTTCATCCATGGTGATACCTGAGATTATCCTTTCCATAACCTTCCCGAGCACTGAGGTGAGACTGACGGGTCTGTAGCTACCAGAATCGTCTTTCTGGCCCTTTCTGAAGATGGGCGTCACATTCGGCAGTCTCCAATCCACCGGGACATCCCCAGTCAGCCAAGAGTGCCGAAAAATGATGGAAAGTGGTTTGGCAACCACATCCAACTCCCTCAGCACTCTAGGGTGCAAATCATCTGGCCCCATGGACTTATAAACATCCAGCTTTCAAAGCAGGTCCAGAGCCATCTCGTCACAGATCACGCAGGTCTCATTTTGTTCCCCCTTTCCATCTACCAGCACAGAGGGCTGTGTTCCCAGGGAGTTACAAGCATTACTATTGAATACCAAGGCAAAGAAGGTATTAAGTACCTCAGCCGTAACCCGATCCTTGGTGACCAAGTTGCCCTCAGAATCCATCAAGGGATGGAGATTTTCCCTAGCCTTCCTCTTGCCGTTGATGTGTTTATAAAAATATTTACTATTCTACTTAACCTTAGCAGCCAAGCTCAGTTCTAGCTGCACCTTGGCCTTCCTAATTTTCTCCCTGCACAGCCTCACTACAAACCTGTAATCCTCATAAGTAGCTCGCCCACTCTTCCAGAGACCATAAACTCTTTCTGTTCTTTAGATCAAGCCAAAGATCTCTGGTCAGCCAGCCTGGCCTCCTTGCCCATCAGCTCGTCTTTCATGATTTGGGGACAGTCAGCTCCTGCGCCTTTAGGACAATTTCCTTAAAGTATTCCCAGCCTTCCTGGGTTCCCACACTCTCCAAAGTTACCCCCAGGGGACCATCTCAACCACAGTCCTAAGGAGATTTAAGTCCGCCCTCCAGAAGTCCAAGGTGGCAGTTCTGCTGACTCCCCTCCACAGTTCGACAAGGATCGAGAAATCTAGCATTTCATGATCACTTTGTTCCAGACGGCCTCCAACCTTTACATCCCCCACCAGACCTTCTCTGTTAACAAACAGCAGGTCCAGAATTTTGCTTCCCCTAGTTGGCTCCTTCACCAACTGTGTCAGGAAGTTATCTCCCACACACTCTAGGAACCTCCGAGACTGTTCCCTATCTGCTGTATTGTAATTCCAGCAGATGTCCGGGAAGTTGAAATCCCCCACCAGAACGAGGGGGAGTGACCTCAAGACCTCCCCCAATTGTTTATACTACATCCCGTCCACTTCTTCATCCTGGGTAGGTGGCCTGTAGCAAACTCCCACAGTAACATCAGTATTGTTGGCCTTATCTTTTATTCTGATCCATAATTAGTTGTCTTTTCTTTCTTTCTTGGGACTTCATATGGCATTCTGTTTTAATTTCCATGTAAAAATTGTGTTGTCTAGAGCATGATTCACTTGATTTCAGTACAATGACAAGGTTCTAAAGATTAAATTAAATTAATTTTTAGGAAATTCACAGAATTAATTAATGGACATAAATTATGGACAGAAACAATCTTATTCACATTGTCTGACGAGTTCCCACATTTTTGTAAGATCAGTAGAAAATGTTATGAATTTTGTAGAATATTTTTTGGGAATTATCCTCAGTATATCTATTCTCTGAAGGACAAATAGTCATTTATTGCCTGTCTGGTGTGTTCATCATACCTGCTCATCGGGTTTATGCTAAAGCTCAAGAAATAAAGCTTTCTTCAAAAGTATGACTACAATGTGCTTCTACAAGACATCTTAACATCACATTCTTATAGCATCTGGTCTGTGAATACAGGTCCCTCATCACTTCTCTACATGACATATCTAACAAATGTCATACTTTAATTGTTTTTTTCTGTTCTTTACAGTGAGAAGAGTTTCTCAACTGCCTCTATATAGTGCACCTCTGTTGTTGCATGTCTTTGTCCTTATTCACAACTTGCCATTTTGCCCCTATGAGTAGCCTTTGCTCTTCTGTAAAGGTAACCAATTATACCAAGGTCTTGAAATTTAAATCATTACTAAAATCTCTAAACATTATTACCAATGTGAAAATAAATAAATAAATAAATAAATAATTAAAAAAAAAATCTCAGGATTTAAAAAGGCCACTTAAAAAAAATTATGTCCTCCAAATTGGTGGCATGGAACACATCTTTTTGTGGACAAATTTGTTTTCTATGTTTTCTATGATTTTTAACAGGGGTATTTGATTATTAGCGGAGCAATTTCTTATATCTTTTGGAATTAACTGTAAATTGTAGATGTCTCACAAAAACTGGAAGTAGAAAACAAGTAGAATAGCCTGGCTTGTGAGTACAGCTTAACCCTCCTTCTAATACATTATCAAGATAGATGGGTTAAATACTCCTTTATTTTTTTAGAAACCTCAGTGAATACTGAATTTTTCAGGCCAACTTCTTGTAAGGACAAGCCAAACCTTCTAAAATTCTAAAGATAAGATAAAATATGGATCTTGTATATGTGCACCAACAAAAATGCTATTAAATATACCATTTCAATTTTGTACTTGAATTTTGTTTGATTTTTATAGAATATTTTACAAATGCAAAAATTGTGAAACCCCACTTATAAGATTTTTATCTCCATCTAACAGATAAAAAGCAGTAGGGCAAATAATTTAAAAAGTAGACCTTGTGTTTTTGTGCCTTTAAAACTTCATGGAATAAAGCAGTTTTCAAAAAGTGTAGTTGTTCTCTTGCTCACAGTCACAAAGGAACTCATCACAAAGTTAAAAATAATAAGTGTATGATTGGTCTGTAATTCATCTAATTCTACCTCATCCTCACCAACACATTTGTTCTTGAGTTCTGTGGTTTTGCAATTGCAAAAAAATTTAGGAGCCATCTTCAAACTACTTTACTCTTCCCTAGGAGAAAACATCTTTCCATGAACACATCAAAAACTGTTCATCTTTACCATAAGTTTTCTTTTGAAATATAATGAATATGATCTTTCTATTTTATCTGTTTACAACCATGCTGTTTCTCTGAAGTGAAAAATTGGAAGCGATGACAACAGATAGTATTCTGTTTGATCCTCTGTACTGTAGTTCTTATGCAAACTACTAGAATATACTTTTATTTTATCTCTCTTTATGTTATCTTTAAAAGAAACCAACCTTATCTTTCCAATCTCTCTTCAGAAAAGAGATTTTGAGTTTTAAGTCACTGCAATCTTCTGAACAGCTTATTCTATTCTGTGACATCATTTCAGAGTTGAAATATTTAGAATGGTATTCAGAGCAGGAAATCTGAAAAATTCATGTTGTGACATTAAATTTTCTGCTGTTTCCCCCACCACATTCTTTATGCATCATTACATTTTGTTTATTTGTTTTTACTGCAACTGTACATTGCCCAAATAATGGCATCAATTTTGTTCCATTATATGGTTTATCTCGAAATATCATATTTAAATTATGATTCCCTCTACATATTCCTTCAACATTTCATTTACATTCTTTTCTTTTTTTACATTGGTGCTGTTTTTTCCTCCCTACAGAAATACATGGAATAAAGAATAGGATTTTATATAATTCTTTGGTAGAAACTTCTTTACATCACTATTTTCTAATGACTTAGATTGAAGGGAATTGCAAAGTAATGTCTGCAGTTTTTGTTTTTGTTTTGTGGATAATTCTTCCGAGATCCATCTTTTTCAATTTACTTTGCATCTCACTGTACTTAGATGTCCAATAATTAAGATTATACTTCTGAAAGGACATGTACTCACATTCCTATGGTCCTTTTATACGCCTAATACACAAAAGGTAAAATTATTCCCCATATAACCCGTTGGTCAATGGAGTATGAATATTACTTTTTTGTTAATTATTTTATATTTTTATACTTCAACATGGAGTTCAAAAATAAAAAAAATAATTGTTCCTTAACTCATGGGCTGTAACAGAAATAGACTTGGTCCATGTGTTAGCTACTCTGTTATAAGACCTTGAAGCTGTTTCTCATGTCCCAACAAGATGAATTGGACTGCGGTTATGAAAAAATCAGATATGACTGTCACTTCCATGTTAGCATGCAAGGTAGAGGACAGGGCAGAAATAATACTTTCCCACTCTGAAAAGTACTAACCAAAATAAGTTGCCTCCACTTTTTTTAAGAGAATATTATCGCACTAAAGCTAACAGCAAAACTTTACTTGTTATGACTCTGTGAAGAATTTCAGTTATGAAGGCCGCATTCACATGAAATTGAAAGAAGGGATGCTGATATGCAACAGAGGCATATTTCCAAATACTTGCTTCTTGTATATAGAAATACACTATATATATAGTACAGTCCTTCATTCTTTGCCTTTCCCTTCCACTCTGGTCAAATCTCCCTTCTGAGCTCTTTGTCTGACACTGGAGCGAAAGACCTGATCCTCTGCACATCTCTTTCTCGCTACCCTACTGCGAAAACTGCTAACAAGTTTAATTGTATTCATTTGACTGTGAAACTAAATTAAATTAAAGAACAATTTATACACAAAGTCACTGAAGCATACTGACGCTTCAGTCTTAGTTTTGCTGTCCTCCTGGCAGCATCTCAGTAAACATACAGTAAAAGACTTTGCATCTCCCTATTGCAGTAGAGAGGTGCCTGACATTACTATTGCTGTCACCATCCACAGAACATCCCATTTTACAGCTAAGAGATGCCAAAACCACTGAAGATTTTGGCAAACCAGTGTAACATTTTGCATATTTGCACTATGTTCATCACAGTGACAGCTGCTCAGACAGATTTCTCAGTCTCTTGCACCACTAGTGCCCCTATATTTCTGTCCTTGGCAATTCTTTCAGAAGTAGAAAATACCAGCTGTTACTTCTGGCCACTAGAGCAGCAACAGCCTTCTTTCCTCATCTCCTCCAAATAAATAACTGAGGTAGACAACTAAATCTAGTCTGAGGAATGGCTTCCATTTCTAAATCAGGCAGATAAAGTGGTATTGACTCAATGGGATGCTGTGAGTCTTCGGTGCAAACAACAACATAAATTATAAGGATGAAAATGTTTGCAGTTGGGTGGGTTATTTTTAGCTTTAAAAAGTACTCTAACAGGAAGATGATGTGTTCATTTTTTAAAAAAATCTCCTCTCTTCCGCCCCCAGCCCCCCATAAACTCGTATAAATCTATAATGAACCAATACCTAATTTATGTAAAAGAGTTAGAAATTTGTTTATATCAGGTCATCCAAAAGTATCCTCTCATATTCCAAAACAAATGGTTTGAAAAGACTGCAACAATATATATCCTCTCTGTTTTTTATATCAGAAGAATAAACATTCTCCCTAGTATTTGTTTTCAGGTTACAAATTTAGACTATGCATGTTCATCATCATTTTGCCCTAAGTATTCTGTAAAATCTCAGCAGTTGTCACAACATTAATATGGATGAAAATAAGAGACTTAATATTCAAAAATCCTTACATTTAGCAGGTAGATAGAAACAAGTGGGCATTACCCTCATGCTTCTTTTCCAGAAGAGTAGTTATCATAATTGCCTTTACTCTGTTTCAACAGTGGCATCAAACTAACATGGGGCTGCTGCAAACCACCCCATAAGGATTACTTCCTTTGACTTCTTATTGTAGCAATACAGCTCATTCGAGTTCTCAATTCTCTGCATGTTTACATAGCATTTTGCCCAGTAAGATTCTAACTTGGTTGCAAATTATGTACTATAATGACTGCTGTACATATATTTTAATATATGTTTTAATAAGTATTTCTGATTGTACTGACACCTTTCATAGAAAAGACTGTTAAGTCAACAGTCATACTGATTCAAATGGTAGGATAAACAGGTGACATCAGTTTTGGCAATATGTTAAAAAAAAAATAAAAAAAAAACTGAAGAGGCAGGGGAACAGGAAAAATTAATATGTGTGTATTTTTCTCAGAAGTATTTGCTACTGACAGTAATTAAAAAATCAGGCAAATAAACTGCAGAAATCAGCAGAGCCCCTACATATGTCACAGCAGGTACAAGATGTGTGGCTTCCAAAGAGTACAAGGGCCAGCTTCTAATTTTAGATGTTCTGTTATTCCTGTAACTCCAGAGAGAGAAGAAGAGAATCTCCTTTTGCACGCAAACTGAGTAGCATGTTTTCTTCACCTTGCAGTTCTGCGTTTCTTTTGGGATTAGAAACCAGCCCTGAAAATAGAACATGTCAGAAGTCTGAGTCACTATAACCCCTTCATGCATGAATAAACAGTTCTTGTCCACTCTCTTCACCTCCCCATTTTCACAGCAACAAGAATTCGAGCCTATCTCTAGGCATCATTGTACCCTTCTAGTGTTTCATTGATAATGGATTGAATACTCAAATTGCTATTCTTTGCAAAAGCTTTTTGCAGTAGTGGTACTTTTTACTTTGAAGGTGATTGCGTGATAGATTTTTTTGTTTGTTTGTTTGTTTTGGTGGGGTGTTTTTTCTGTTGCTGTTTTTTTTTTTTTATTATTATTTTCTTTCTGTATTAGTTATTCTCCACAAACAGCTTGTGCAACCAGAATTTCGAGTTGCACCTAAATGATCTTATGCTGTTACACTGGTGGCAGTAGAAAGACGAGTATACTTGTCTCCACACACTGAAGGTACATATTTTCAATATTTCCGCAGTACTACCTCTCTATTTAAGCTTCCTATTACATCATAGCATATTATACCCTTCATTTCTGTCCACTGTAAAAAAAAAAAAATAAGGCATCACTAAATGTTCCCTACCTGCCACCCAATACATATACAGATATTGTAAGATACTGTGACAAAACCTACACAGTTCTTCTAGCCACTGGTAGTTAAGGATGGTTTTATATCATCTTTGAGACAGTTGCAGACAGATACAAACCCACAACATTTTTTGTATGATTTATAGAAATTAAAAAAATAAATAAATAAAAAAATCTACCTAAGGTCATGTACATCATGTCTGCATTATGCAACTGTTGTAAAATCAGTATTTGAAAAAAGATAAATTTTAGAAAGAAGTACAATCTAATTCTGTGAACTTCAAATGGGCAATGTGTACTTCTGGCATTGTTTTCTAACGTATTTTTGGTAGTTCATTTTCATTTTTTTTATAAGACTTTGTCTGAAAATATAACATTCTATCAAATGTTAAAGTATAAACAGAGATAAAAAAATTCAGAATCCATATTCCAGTTTAACAGCTGTGATACATGAAAAGGCCTTTTCTCTGAGGAGCTGAAATTTTGATCCAGAGGTATTAATAGCAAACTTTGACAAAGTTGCAGGGTTTCATTATGTTTATCTTGATATACAAGATAAGAGCCACCTTAAGTGCAGTGTGAATAAAGTGTTCCATCTATGCAGCTGGGAGCAGGAGGCGCTGAATTGGAGACAAAACAGATCCTGAGGGTTATATTCTTACCAAATGAGCAGGTGATGTGGCTAGTATTTTCTGGCTAAGTTTCCGGCAGTCAAGGAATCCCCTGAGGAGAAAAAAATTGTATGGATCTACATAGGCCTTGTAGATGCCCTTGACTGCTAGATCTTGGGCACAGTTATCTTAGAAAGAAATTAGAAATGTTAAGCTATGAAATACTAATTTGAGTTGTCATAAAGTCAGGAAGACCACAAAGACTAACAGACACAAGTACCACGATGTAAATATCTGTAGATGTCAATATCACAGTAGGATGCAAATCAGGATCCTAAAAATAAAATAAAACATTTGTATGACAAGTTTAATACTCTGCAAAGAGTTTACCAAAATGCCCAGAGTGTACCACAGTGTGAGTAAGAATAGCTGCTTTTTAATATTAATTTTAGTACTTTCTGCTCCTCACTTGAAGTCCTGTCTGATCTTGATTTAAATTTGCTGCTTATTTGGATCAGGATTCCCAGTTTGCCTCAAGTAGAGGACCAGAAATTTGCATAGACTGCTATAGCTGCTGTAGTGACCCAGATTCACACAACATACTGAATATGAGTTTAGAAATGCAAAGTTAATCTGAATATTAACAGAGAACTAGAAGAGACAGCCTAAACAAAAACACTTGCCCAAGAAAAAAAAAAAAAAAACAAAAAACCACCAGAAAATGGATTTGAGAATAAAAGGAGAAAACAAGATTTAAAAGATGCTACAGATATATGACAACATATGTATATATTAGAATATCCATCTTTCTCATTTTACTATCTAAGCTATGGACATAATTTCACAAATTTCAAATGTCATCATTTGCACAGCTTTAGCTTTCTCCTCATCTTTCTGGAGCAGTTTAATGCTCATTCTTCACCTCATTTGTAAAGATAAAAATTACTATGAATCTTTCAGTGTAAAAAGCAACCTTTACAAATACCTCAAGACAAATATCTGGCAAAAAAATCTTGGATCATTTTGATATGATGAACTTTCTTGTTTGAAAGAATAACAGTGGTAATTTGAAAAATTTCCCAGGAAGAGCACGTTGTGCAGTACACAAAAACACATGCAGACACACGCACACATGCACACAAAGAGTACTTCAAGAAACATAATCCAGAAACAAAAATAATACTTCTAATAATTTACAAAATGTGCCCATAACTTTTACTATTTCAAGAGTCCTTTGACTGTTTTTAGAAGATGTAAGGCTATTTTAAATTTTCTTCTAATCAGTTTTATGTTAAATTATAAACTTTAAATGATGAGTTTCAATTTGGGAGAAGAAAAAAAATTCTGTTGTTTTCATTAACCAAAAGCACTTTTCAGAACATTATAGACTGAGTTTGTTGTTGTTATTTTTGTTGGTTTGTTGTTTTGTCAAACAAAACAGATTTGGGGGGACTGGAATAGAACTGAGAATTTACAGAAATCGTAACTGGTAAGTTATCAGTTCTTGAAAATAAAACTAGTCAAAGATCAATTAAGCCTAAGCGGAAGACTTAAAAAGTTGATGCAATCCTTGTGGTGCTTGAAAGCAAGAGGAAATCTCCAAGCAAAACAATCTTTTTGGCATGAAATTAAGTATTTTTCTTTCTGGCACACAGTTCAATATATCACTGTTTATTTCCCCTCTTTCTTCTCTGGGCAATGTTTAGTACAAAGTTTCACTGTCAGAAGCATCACAAGAGAATTTTCTACTAAGAATACAAGCACTGTAGACAGCTGCTTAATGTTCTTCATCTCAAAGACAGCTATACCAAAATCTCACCAGTACCCTTTTGTGTCCTTGCCTTACCCTCTACTGAGGTAGTCTAAATTGAGATTGCACAAATCATCTGGTCCTGTCCCAGTGGTGTACTTTTGTCACTCATTCCCAGTTAGGCTCACGTCAACCTCTGCTACAGTTAGCTCTTGGGATCCCCTTGTCACTTCAGAAATCCAGATAGGTTTAGCCCCTTTATAGTTTCATGGCATTAGAGTACACTATGCAATGTCCACTGGGGTCTTACCTTCCTGTGTGTCCAATGTACCAGGCTATCGAATCCACACAGATTAATGAACTTGATTGTTCCTTCCTTCACCTGGCTGGAGGCAGGGACCTTCTGATCCTGGTTATAGTATTTGTTATTCCCCTCTTGTAAATGTAAATTAGAAGTTTCTTTATTAAAATTAGAAGTAATATCAGCCCATGTAGCCTGTCTGGGGAACTGCTCAAAGCCTACTAGATCAGCAGTTTTCCTGGAAGAATTCCCCCATGCCATTGCTTTTCCTTGTAATTCACATGCCCATACCTCTGGGACTGAGGTGCACTTTCCATCTCACTTATGTCTTCTAAATGATCATGCAGGTAAAATCACAAGATGATACATGGTGTGTACCCACTACATCCTCTCTCGAGCAGAGGAACACTTCTTAATTGTTAAGATACTGATTCACAGAAGTTGGGAAGCACACATTCTCTCTCTCTTCAGCCTACCAAACCAGGTGAGAGACAGGCCTGCAGGGAGGAAGAGACTTCCTTCATATTGCCTCTGTTGTCCAGATAATTCACCAATTGTTTCTCTCCATCTTTAAAGGTCATTACTGATACCGAGTTGGCATACAATAATGATGTGCTCCATATAAACTTCTTTCACATAGGTAGTGTGGTCTGGATTTCATCTGGATCTTTGGATAACTGCTTGTTGTCCAGGTTAGCATAAATCAGCCCCAGAACAGCTAATTTCCTTCAGTGCTGGATTCATTTCTCAGTAGTGGTCCACTTGCCTGAGTAACACACATCATCTTCCTTGAAGGAACTTGTTTCCTTCAAAGCTGACAGAAGTCACCTCCAGAGGATGTGAGCAATTCCATCTTCCTGACTTCCCTACCGTCTAATTCCAGTCTGCTGGATCCATTATCCCAGCATAAAATGATGTCAATTGTTGATTGGATTTTGTCTGCTGAATCACTATCAGTGAAAATAAGTTTCTGTGATGTTGGCACAGAAATTAAAGGGCACCCTTGTAGAAAGCCCGGAGGTAGCAAAACAGTATATTGTAGCTAATAGTGAAGAGTTATATCTATATTAGTCAGAATATGCTGATGCTTTCTGTATTTCTTAATCCACAGTTGTGTATTCCTCAGCAGAGCTGTGAATGACTATAATAAGTTTCAAAAGACTTCACTGGACACACATTCTTGCTGTGAGGGACAAAACAAAGTCTGCACTAAGCTAATAACCTAAGGAAGAATAAAGCCTCAGTTTTAGTCTTGCATCACAACCAGCAGGGAGAAGTCTTCAAGGGTGGGTGATTCAAAAGCAGAAAAAAAACACTTCTTCTCTGCCCTCAGTCACAAATGCTTGCTACATAGTTTAGTCCACATCACAGACTACAATAAAGCTCAAGAAGTCACACTTTTCCACCAGCTATTTTGGATGAAGACTAATGTCATACAGATCTGAAATTGAGTATTGATAACACTTACTTGTATTACTTTCAAGGGCTACCATCTTTCATCCTTTTTATAAAATCAGTTTAAAGTACTGGGACTTCAAAAGGAAAGATACAAATGTCCCAAAACTTCAGCAAATGCATGCATTTCTGCAGAATATGGAAATGCATTAACAAGCTGAAAATGTTGGCAGGCTTATTTATATCCCTTGAAAACATCAAGCAAATCATGTAATGTGAATTACACTAAGTGTAGTTGTTGGGAATTTCTCTGGTTTTTAGAAAACCTCACCTGTTTTCATTAAAATCTTTTACAGAAATGTTAGTAATTTTTATTACTAACAGAATTAGAATAAAATTTTGTTATTAAAAATTACTACTGATTAATATGTACGTCTTTCTGAAAGTAATGCCTCCTGTCTGTTTCCATGGAAAATGCAACAGGTATAAAAAGAACAATTATACTATTTGATAGAGCACATTCTCAGCTATAAAACATTCCTCTTCAACGTAGTCCCCACCATTAGCTGTGCATTTTTGCCAGCAATCAAAAAGATCCTTCAAGTAGCAATCTGCACCATTAGAACAGAATCTCATTGTTTCACTGCTGCTGTAATGACTTCATTGCTGGGAAGATGTTGCCAATATAGTCCAGCTTTCATTGTGCTCACATCCACTATTTGGTGTCCATGTATGTTCACTAAGCATCAATAAATGTAAATGCTTTTTTTATTCTTCTGAGGAGAAATTCAGTGACACACTTCCTTTTTGTACATATATCGACAGATACCATTCTGTCAGACTGCCCCTCTGCTGCCTCCAGTCACACAGCAATAAAATGAAACTGTATATTGGTGGGAAGGCTCAAGCTCTACTGCTGTAGTGCCAGCATTTATCCCTGATGCCATGGGCGCACGCTGTAAAACAGAAGACACTACTTTCAGAGCAGCCCTCATGTTACAACAGTGCTGCCTAGAAGCACAGCAAGAGATAACTGTGCTTTTGATTACTTACCTACAATTTAGCAAGTAATCTAATCAATTATTATTGTTTTCTTCCAGAATATGCACACAACAAGATTACTTTTAAATGAAAGCTGTGTTACAAAATGATCTATTCCACCTGGGCCAACTGTTATGCTACAGTTTTCTACTTTCTTGTTCTTTCTAGGGAAGACAGAAAGAAAAGGAGCTGTAACAGTTCTTTGGAATGGTAAAACAGGAGATTAAAAAATCACATGCATGTATATTTAAGTTTTGCTGCATTTAATAGTAGGTCCTATGCCTGGGGAAATATGACAACTCACTGATGTTCTAGTGTCTAGAGGTTTGTAACGTTATTTTTGTTGCATATTTGGATGACAAACAGAATTGTGTTATGATATTGATTGCCTGACAATTGTAGTTTTGAAAGTCTTCGATAGGAATCAGATGTTTGATAAAAGTTTTGATGCAGATTTCAGCAAAAAGAAACAAAAAGCAAATATCTGTTTGATGACTCAGTAGTAACAACTTAAGCATGACAACTGAGGATAATAAGTGACAGCAGTGTTGAAGCTGCATCTGAAAGTACAAAACTGTACTATGAAGTGCATAATTTGTTCTGATAACTTTCTTATATCATTTCAAGTGCTGTCTAGTAAAAAGAATATAATAGTTCTGCACAGACATTTTTGCTGATGTACAATCCTGAGTTTAAGCCCCTTCAGCTTCCTTCCAACCACGAACAACTTTATTGTAAAGTAAATTAGTCTAACTGATGAACTCTTACATATTAAACTATTCCATGAATAGAGTGTCAGTTGTTTCCTTCCTTATTGCTTGGAGTCAGATTGAGGCTGAAAACTGTACTGCTCATAGCGTTTATTCATCATTCTATTTTTTTATGTTCTAATAAAATATTTTTCTCCAACAGGTGTAGACACTGTCAGCATTTCTCTCACTCCATTCCTCCAGGAGTTTGATTTAGGAGAAAAAGATTGCTTCCAATTGCTTCTGATATCTGATGACCTTTACTTTCAGCAAAGGGGTTCTAATTTCTGCACAGAGCTTGAAGCAACATAAACTACAAATAAAATAAAATAAAATAAAAATTAAAAAATAGAACAGTAAGTATGAATAAATATAAAATTTTAGACTTGTACACATATTGTCAGAGTTATAAACCCTTCTCAACTTCTTTTTCAAAAGCAATTTGCTGAAGGAAAAACCTAGTGTGATAAGGGACATGATTTAGTGAAGGGTTGTTAGAGTTAGGGTAGTATGGATAAGCTGTGGTTGGACTTGTTGCTCTACAAGACCTTTTGCAACCCACGCTATTCTACATCAGAGGTTGTGGTCTTGTACTCAATAAATAAATAAATAAATAAAATCTTTAATAATTTAAATATCAGAAAATATCTGCAGAATTTAGTTGTCATATTAACTTCAATAAGCAAACAATAGCTGTAGTGAAGATAAAGGGGGTTTTCATGTTAATTCTTTAGAAACGAATACAATTAAATGGGAGCTAATATAAAAATATCTGAATGAGACAGATAAATTTGGCCTGAATTTGAAACTCAGATATTCATGTTTATTAATTTTGGCAGCTCAAATGCAAAAATTTTCAGACTAAATATGTATTTTTACACAAATAAGGAAAACATTAATTGTGTAATATCACTTGCAAAGTAGTGATGATATTAGATGTAAAGTTGATATAGATGTTAAGCTGAAAAAAGTCTTCTTTGATCACACAAGTAATAATCCTTTATATGCTCAATGTGCTTAATTATATGGGTATGGTCTTTGCTAGCTTGTGAACAGAAATAGAAAATGAAAACATTAAGTGAAAAAAAACACCAGCAACTGAGTTATAGGATATGCTAGACAGGGCAATAGAGGGAGAACAGTGGAACAGTGATTCATTTTATTATTGCCACCATTTAAAAGGATAGTCTTTTAAGGTAAGTTCACTTCTCATGGAGTTTGAGGTCTGGAAGGATTTAAACAATCACACGTATTATTCTTATGTCAAGAAGGAAGATCTTTTTCTTGGTAATCAACATGAAGGGCTGTGGTTACTCCAAGGAAATGCAAAAGTCAGTTCCATTCCCTAGAAGTCTTATCACCAGCGTGGCAATTTCAGGCTTCTGACACACTGGCAACAGCATGCAACATTGCCTGCTAACTTCAGGGGATTTAATGGCATGCAATCTTAAGGAAAGAAGAGATATTGAGAGAGATCTGACCAGGTATTTGTTTAAACATAAGCAATGATATAGCTCATTATAAAATTATTTGTTTTCCCAGGTGCTCCTACTGTGGGATTAAACAAGCCAAATGCAGTCACCTGAAATACAAAGTTTTCAGATAAGGGATTCTTTGAATTCAAAATGCTTAAGATGAACTATCAGCATTGATAGATTGAGGGTTCAGGTTTTGGGGCATCTCAGTGAGGAGGAGGGGTGTTGCTCTTTTTTTTTCCCCCTTGCAGATTTATCCTTTTCTCACTAATATATGTTCACAAAGATTTTATTGTCCACAAAAGTGAAGGGCAGAGACTACAGAGACATAGAAAAGGGAAGTGAGGTACATAGTAAATGGTGTGCATAATTCCCTATGCATTTATGTTAGTGTCAGGGAATCTCAGGTGAAAAGCATTCAACACTCCATCAGTTCTAAATGAAGTCCTTTCCTGCAGGGAAGAAATGGAAATGTAAAAAAGCCTTCAACTTTCAGTCCAGCTCAACGGTGCCATTTTGTCAATAGGTTTTATTTAAATTATGGAAATAGGCAAGTATGTTATTTGGAGCAGCATGAAATTACAAAGAAAGAGAGTAAGGATATAAGTTGTTTCCCAGGTAATGGTCTGTGCACTGAATTCCATGAAAATTTCTAGAACTCAGAAGCAGTTCTCCTTGTGAGAATGCATATATACACATATTTGTATTTCACAGAGGGAAAGGTTGGTGCTCATTACTTGGAAAAATTTGTCTGAAGGTAACTGGAGGCTTATTCAATGCTCCTTTAAACTAAGATCAAGAAGGAAAAGAGTGCTTCCAGGCCTCAGTTCTATACTGTGATAGAGAAAAGTAACTGTTGTAGGCAACATGGCCATGTTTTAAGTTGTTACCTTTGATAAGAAGTCTAATTTTAAACAGGAATAACATCTTATAGTAAGGGAAGTGAGTACTTCACTGTGTTTTTCATAAATTAAACCTCTAAATTAAGGACTAATGGCTTTATCAGATGCCAAAGAAGACACTTAAATGTGGCTCACTGTGACTAATTCAGTACTAAGAGAAAAACAGAAAGCAGAATGAGCGGATTTTCTGTTCAAGATAACTCTGAACTAGAATTTGTTCTTGTCCTTTTATTCTACCTGTAAGATTCAATTTGGTTGTATCATTTTAAGAGTCTCTGTGTTAGAATCAGTGAATTATTTACTTCAGGATACTTTAATGTTTGTATTTTTATTAGGTTTTCTCTTTTGGCCAAAGGCTTGTCTGGTAAGGGATCTTTTGTGTTTTAATATTTCAAGGCAACTATGTACACAAAATCTTTCTAGATGAAACGTCTCAGATGCATTCATACCAGATTAACCTTCATTAAGGTGGAGCTTGCTCAGTGGATCTGAGCAGTTAAAGGCTTCATTGATACCCAACCTCAGTCTGAGTCAGTTTTGGGCATCCAAAAAGGCTAAATCATAATCAAAGGTATTCTACTGCCTGGACTAAGTGAACAGCAATCAATAGATTTTTGAGAGTGGTTTTATGGTTGTGATTCTGCTAAATCTCGTACTGAAAATCTAAATTCTCTGTTAGAGTCTGGTCAAACTAAATTTCTATTGACAATCTGCATTCTAAACATCTTTTCTCAAATTTCATTCTCTCAAGACTTTGAATAATAATGATAGTTTTCAGAATAAACTATGTGGGAAAGATATGCACACCCACTCTTAATGAGCGTTTTTATCTCTTAGCCGAACACTGGACTAGAAGAATTAGAAACTAAAAAAAAGAAAAAAGAAAAAGAAAGAAAAAAAAAAAGTGTATTAAAAGCCATGAAAGGTTTAAATTGCTATTTTTAAACATTCAGCAAGAATATGTCTGTTACTTCCATTTCAAGCACTTACCGAGATCCTATTTTACTTTCTGCTAAATATATATATATATATGTATATGTTACAACTGTTCCTACGTTTCTTCTTTAAGACTTTCTCCTAGGCATTTCAAGGTTTCAGTAAAAACAGTGGGACAACATTTTGCAGCTGTGTTTTAATGATTAAAAAAAAAAAAAAAAAAAAAAAAGCAATGGGATATATTATACATAGACACTCAGATAACTATATTCAGAATTCAGCATTTCATGAGTTACGTTTTTAGAATCAGAGGATAACTCTTTTTAAGTATAGGGATACAATTGTTTTACAGTTTTTATCTTGGCTTGTAGTCCGTCAGATTCAGAGAAGGAGCCCATCTATTATGCTCTGCAATCCAGAATTTAAACATAAACATTCTTTTCTCTCCCATTTGTCTTCCTCACTCCCCTTTTGCAAAGGAATAAAGCAGAAGTCTTAGGAAGCAAAACAGAAAATAAATAAATAAATAAATAAATAATAAAACGTCATGTAAAAAAAGTCATCTAACAAACTGGATTAAAAATGACAAACACATTTCATTCGGAGATTTCAGGTCTTATTGATTAACAGACATCATCAGCCGTAGCACATTAAAACCCATACCTAATGTATTCCTTGTCCCTAACTAAGCAAACTTCCATTTGAGCATAAGGATTTTTTACTACCCAGTGTACCTGGACAACATTCACTATCATTTATCATTTATCCTTCGATTGCCGAGACTCGCTGCTTCAGAGCTGCCCCAGCCAGAGCTGAGGTGGCTGTCGATGGGGCACACAGGGGTGTCGATCTGTTCTGTCAGCCAGGGATTCCTGAGGCAAAAGAGCAACCCAGCAGCTGTTGCGACGGCAGCTGACGCGGCAGGGGCATTGCCAGGGCAATGGCTCTTCATCCACACCCATTGCCTAGATAAAGTCTCTGGGATAAAGAGGAGGAGTATTATCACTGTGAAGCAAACGATAAGGGCAGGGGCACCCATTAATGACCCGGTAAAATGCCAAGAAAAATGTGGAGACCCAGACAGAGGTCCCCTGCATATGTAAAAGGAAGGCTGCAGTCAAGAAGAATGTGGAGACCCAGACTGAGGTCCCAAAACAGCATGCTAGAATACAGGTCACTGGCTGTGATGAGTGCCAGAGTTTGGCCTTTGCAGTGCCAGGAGATGGAGGCAGTGCTTGTGTAAGGTGTGACCAGCTAAATGCCTTATTCAGTCTTGTGGTCTATCTGAAGGAGGAGGTGGAGAGGCTGAGGGCCATAAAGAAGTGTGAGGGAGATTGGCGGTGCCAGTCCCTACTGGTCCCAAGATCCTGGCACACAGCTGAGGCTCCACATGGTGCATGTCACCCCCTGTCGCCTTGCGAACAGGTGGTAGAGGGGAGCCAGCAGGCAGACTGTGTTCCTGTGTTCCAGGGTGAACCCCCTGCCCTGTCGTTGCCAAGCAGAGCAAGGCAATTTGAGAGAGGAGTGCTGACTCAGCAAAGTGGGCATACCCCATCCCAACCATCCTCGGCTCCCCGGGAGCTTCTGCACAATAGGTTTGAAGCCCTGGAACTTCAGGGAGATGTGAGTGAGGGTGTGGACGGGAGGCCACCTGTGAAGGTGCCTCAGGTGAAGCAATCAACCCCATGCCTCAAGGCTGCCTCCACCCGGAAAGACAGAAGGGTGATTGTCATAGGTGACACCCTGCTGAGAGGAACACAAGGCCCTATAAGTCAGCCTGACCCTACCCACAGGGAGGTGTGCTGCCTGCCTGGGGCACAGGTCAAGGACATTTCTAGGAAACTTCCTGGAATGATTCACCCTTCTGATTATTACTCCTTATTGATAGTTCAGGCTGGAAGTGATGAAGTCACTGTGAAAAGCCTGAGGACTATCAAGGAAGACTTCAGGGGACTGGGGCAGGTAGTTGAAGGAACAGGTGTGCAGGTGTTTTTTTCTTCTATACCTTCAGTGGCAGGGAATGATACTGAGAGGATCCAAAAAGCTCACCTCATAAATTAATTGCTTAGGAGTCGGTGCAAACATAGGAATTTTTGTTTTTTTGATCACAGATCAATTTACTCAGCTCCTGGCATGGTGGCTACAGATGAAAGTAGCCTGCCTCCAAGGGGTAAGAGGATCCTAGCTGAGGAACTGACGGGACTAATTGACTGGTCTTTAAAACTAGGTATGAAGGGGGAAGGGGACAAATTGAGGGCCTGTGGTTGAGAGTGTAGTTGAAGGATCAAAACAGAGCTTGATGGGTGAAGGGCTTGGGGTTCAAAGGGATGGAGATGGGCAAGAGGATGTTGCCTCCCTGAAGTGTCTGTATACTAATATGCACAACATGGGAAATAAACAAGAAGAGTTGGAGATCTGCATGCGGTCCAAAGGCCATGATATCGTTACGATCACAGAGACATGGTGGGACAGCTCGCAGGACTGGAATGTTGTCATGGAGGACTATGTGCTTTTTAGGAAAGATCAGCTGGCAAGGCAGGGTTGTGGAGTTGCTCTTTATTGGAAAGAGCAGCTAGAATGTATTGAACTCCACCTGGGGGAGAGTGACATAGCTGTGGAGAGCTTGTGGGTGAGAATCAAGGGGCAAGCTGGGAAGGGTGACACTATTGTGGGTGTGTACTACAGGCCCCCTGATCAGGAGGAGGAGGTTGATGAGGCCTTCCATAAGCAACTGGAAGTAGCGTCATGATCCCAGGCACTGGTGCTTATGTGGCACTTCAGTTATCCAGATATTTGCTAGATGAGCAATGGGGCCAGACACGCGCAGTCAAGACGGTTCTTGCAATCTGTTGAAGACAACTTTCTGATGCAGGTGGTGGAGGAACCGATGATGGGAGGAATTTTACTGGACCTTATTCTCACTAAGAAGGAAGGGACTTGTTAAGGAAGTAAAGGTTGGGGTCAGCTTGGGTTGTAGTGACCATGAGATGGTGGAGTTCGAGATCCTGAGTGGATGAAACAAAGCAAAATTATGATTGCTACCCTGGACTTTAGGAGAGCCAACTTTGATCTATTCTGGGACCTACTTGGAGCTATCCCATGGGCTATGGTGTTAAAAGGTCTGTGAGAGCTGGTTAGCATTTAAACAGCCTTTCTTCCAAGCTTAGGATCAGTGTGTCCCTGTGAGCAAGAAATCAGGAAAGGGTGGCTGGAGACCTGTGTGGATGAGCAAGGAGCTCATGTACAAACTCAAAGGGAAGAAGAAGGTCCATGTAATCTGAAAAAATGATCTGACCATTTGGGAAGAAAATAGAAATGTTGTCAGGGCCTGCAGGGATGCAACGAGGAAGACTAAAGCACATCTGGAACTGAATCTGGCAAAAGTGATAAAGGATAATAAAAAAGGTTTTTTTTAAGTATGTTAGCAGTAAAAGGAAGACTAGGGAGAATGTGGGTCCCCTTCTAAGTGAGAGGGGTGCTCTGGTAACAGGGGATGCTGAGAAGGTGGAGATACTGAATGTCTTCTTTGCTTCTGTCTTCCGTGAAAAAGCTCTTCCTCAGGAATCCCAGACCCTGAAGGTTAGTGAGAAGGTCTGGGGAATGGGAGACTTCCCTTTAGTCAGGGAAGAGGTGGTCATGGGCGCCTAGACAACACCAGTGTTGATAAATCCATGGGACTTGATGGGGTACATCCACAGGTGCTGAGGGAGCTGGTGGAGGTGATTGATGAACCACTCTCTATCATCTTTGAGAGGTCTTGGAGA
This sequence comes from Excalfactoria chinensis, assembly GCF_039878825.1. Classification (NCBI taxonomy): domain Eukaryota; kingdom Metazoa; phylum Chordata; class Aves; order Galliformes; family Phasianidae; genus Excalfactoria; species Excalfactoria chinensis. The sequence continues at coordinate 54,848,280 of NC_092857.1, read as the reverse complement.
ATGGGAGAAGTGCCTGAAGACTGGAGGATAGCCAGTGTCACTCTGGTCTTCAAAAAGGGCAGGAAGGAAGATCCAGGTAATTACAGGCCAGTCAGTCACTTCTGTCCCTGGAAAAGTGATGGAACAACTTGTGCTGGATGCCATCTCCAAGCAATTGGAAGAAAAGGAGGTTATCAGGAGTAGTCACTAACAGTAGATCATGCTCAACCAACCTGGTAGCCTTCTATGATGTTGTCACTATCTGGGTGGATGGGGGAGGGTGATGGATGTAGTCTACCTTGATTTCAGCAAGGCATTTGATACTGTCTCCCATGCCATGGAGCTGAGGTAGTGTGGGATAGATGAGTGGAGAGTGAGGTGGGTTGAGAACTGGCTGACTGGCAGAGTGCAGTGGGTCACTGTTGGTGGTGCAGAGTCTGGTTGGAGACCTGTAACTGGCGGTGTTCCCCAGGGGTCTGTGCTGGGTCCAGTTTTGTTCAGCATCTTCATCAATGACTTTGACGAGGGCATAGTGGCCACTCTCAGCAAGTTTGCTGACAATACAGAGTTGGGAGGATTGGCTGACATGCCTGAAGGCTGTGCTGCCATTCAGCGAGACCTGGACAGGCTGGAGAGCTGGGCAGTAAGAAACCAGATAAGGTTTAACAAAAGCAAGTATGGAGTTTTGCACCTGGGGAGGAATAATTGTATGCACCAGTACAGACTGGGGAGGAGCTCTGCAGAGAGGGACCTGAGTGTCCTTGTGGACGACAGGTTGGTCATGAGCCAGCAGTGTGCCCTCATGGCCAAAAAGGCTAATGGCATTCTGGGGTACATTAAAAAGACCATGGCCAGCAGATCAAAGGAGGTGATCCTCCCCCTCTACTCTGCCCTGGTGAGGCCTCATCTGGAGTACTGTGTCCAGCTCTGGGCTCCCCAGTACAAAAAAGACAGGGATCTCTTGGAAAGAGTCCAGCGGAGGGCCACAAAGATGGTGAAGGGCCTGGAACATCTCCTCTATGAAGAAAGGCTAAGTGAACTGGGTCTTCTTATCCTTGAGAAATGAAGACTGAGAGGGGACCTGATCCAGGTCTATAAATCTCTGAGGTGTGGGGGGCAAAGTGACGAGGCCAGACTCTTTTCAGCAGTGTGTGGAGACAGGACAAGGGGAAACAGGCAGAAACTTCAGCATAGGAAGTTCCACATGAATATGCTCAAGAACTTCTTTACAGTGAGGGTGATGGAGCACTGGAACAGGCTGCCCAGGGAGGTGGTGGAGTCTCCTTCTCTGGAGATATTCAAGACCCGCCTGGACGCCTACCTGTGCAACCTGGAGTAGGAACCTGCTTTGGCAGGGGGGTTGAACTTGATGATCTCTGGAGGTCCCTTCCAACCCCTACAATTCTGTGACTGAATTCTTATGAAACCATAACCTTCACAGCACGCTCACTGTGACAGCACAGAAACTTGCTTTCTCAACTGTGCTGACAGATAATAAAAGTGTTTTGAACCTTATGACACAACTGCTCGTATTAACTTGAAGACCCTAAAGATTTTTTTTTGACTTCATGTACTTGTCTCAAAAGGATCTTAAATATCACACAGTTTGAAACATTTTTTTTCTTTCCATTCAGAAACATTTGAGTGTTATTATTCTAGTAAAAAACACCACCAGAACAAAACCAAACAAAAACAAACAAAAAACAAAAAACAAAAAAAAAAAAAACTTACAGAGAGTAGTTTGAAAACATTTGTTAAGATAAAGGAAAAAAAAACAGCAAAAAAAAAAAAAAAAAAAGCTTGTTTGATGCACTGGAGGAGTCAAGAACAGAAAACAATTGGATACTTTACATCTCACTGGTTATATGCTTGATGCTCACTTACAGCTATGTATATTAATAATAATAATGTAATAATATACATATTAATAATAATAAATAAAATATAATCTGATAACAGAGATGAAATTAAATGCCACGTGTACATCTGTCTGAACATTTCCTACTCCTCTTTTAAAGACATTTTAACATAGGAAATTGGCCAGCAGGATTATATGCAGTAATCAATGCAAAGGAAGGGTATAATGTAGAAATTGGATATCTTAATAGATGTTACACAGAAATAAAAACTATATTTTTAGAGTTTACCAATATTCTCACATGTATAAATATGTTATTTGAAGTAATAATATACACTGGATTACAGGAATGAAATTTGATTTCTTCATCACTGCTATGGCGTTTTGGATTTAGGAGGAAAATAGCGGTGATAACACACTCATGTTTTCATTGTTGCTCAACAGTGCTTGAACAGAGCCAAGGACTTTTTAGCTTCTTGTGTTCCTTTAGCAGCAAGGAGCTGAGGGAACACAAGAATCAGGGAGGTGACAGAACTGGGATGGATGATCCAGACTGTCCCATACCATGTGGTGTCATTTTCAGCAACAAAGCTGAAACAAAAAAAGGAGGAACGGGGAAACATTCAAAGTGATGGTATTTGACTTCCAAAGAAACTTCTACTTGTGATAAACCCTGCTTGCTTGCAGTGTCTGTTAACGGGAAGTAGCAAATTATAAATTACTAGGTTTTCCATGTGACCAGACAATTCTTAATCCACCAAACAGTCCATCCTTAACATCCATGCCTCTCCAGTTCAGAGAGAAGGATGTGGTGAATCACCCTCTCTCATACTACAGGAGAATGACAGTAAGTAAATGCACGCTTTTGTTGTAATAAAAGCAAACATATTTATTCTAGAAGTATACAATAATATTGAGGGGTCTTAGGGGTCTGTTTCATTCCGGCTTTGTTTTCTCTGGAGTTGGGTAGGCTCCTGCTCCTTCCCTGTCCTGTAGAAGTGCCCTCCCTATGCACGGTGATGGTGTCTCTGGCCGGATCCCCTTCAGTTTACAGCTGCTGTTATACTCGGGAGCTCTGCTTGTGCCTGTATGCAGAGAAAAGTCTCTTCCCCATCTTCGCATGATTTTTCCATCTCTTCTGTCCTGGGAAGATCCTCCTGCAGGTAGCAGTGTCTCACATGCTCGAGGTAAATCTCCATCAGGGCAGGGTTTTCCTTCAGTTGGCAGAGCAGCTCGCAGCCTTCGCAGGAGCAGTTCTGGCAGTGTGTCTCTGGGGCAGTTGAGAGTGTCTGGCTCGTCTCCTGGAAATGACGGAGCAGGGGGCGTGATGAAAAGGACAGGGACCCTGGGTGCCTGAGATCTCTGCATCTGGGTGTGCCTCTTCCTGAGAAACTCAGCCACCATCTGGCTTGCCTGACCTCCATTACTCACCTCTCTGTGACACATCCTGGCTGTTCTCCACAGGTAAGTCACCACAACAAAAAGGCCCAGCTCTGTTTTCCTCTTGTAGAGCACTTCCACGGATCCCAGTGGATCCAGGTGCTCAAATGAAGACCAAAGCTGGTTCAGGGGGTATGGTAGGTAGTTCTGGCTTGCCTTGCCAGTGCCCGGCTTCTCCATGTCCTGGGGATCCACATCCCACATAACCGTGGCCCAGGATGGGCGTCTGGAATGGGCAAGGCAGCCCGTAAACAGGAAGGGCAAGCAGAAGACAAGGAGTAGGGAAAGCCTCGGGCTCAGCATCGCACCTTCCTGAGACTTAAGTTGCTATCCAGCGATGCAGACCAGCTGCCTGCACTGGGCAGGGCCGGGGAAACAGTAGCGATGCTGTGGGTCAGGCACTGAGATGCTGCGAGCAGCCCCAGGCACGACCCAACACAGCACAGCCAAAGTCTTGCTCCAAAAACCTCCAAGCCTCACAGAGCTGCTCGGCACGGTCCAGGAACGAGCCAGACTGAGCCAGGCCCTGTCGGCACCCCACTATGAGCAGTGAGGGTTGAGCAGTCACAATCCGTCACCTGGTGATGTCACAGCCTGTTGCTTGGGGTCATCACTATGGGCTGTCCAGCCCCACAGCACACACCCCAGTGTCACGATGTGACTTTCTTTTCCTGTTTCTAACTTGCTGTACCTTCCTTTTCATTTCTGTCCACCTTTTATGCCCTACATTTCACATTAATACATAGAACTTATATTTTCTTTGATTAAATTAACTCCGATTATATATTTCCTCTGTTTCTTCACCACTAAACTGTAGAATTTTTACTAGCGTGTTACACAGAAATTGGGTTTGGTATTCTCCTTGCTTCAGGAATGTCTGGTCAGTCTTTCCCATTCCTCTTCTGTAGGCATGATCCTGATGCTTTTCAGAAATATCTCCCATTCTCAGTCTGGATATATCTTTCTTCCTGAGTGTCACACCCCACCTCTGGGATGGGGGAATGAGTAGAATTCACGAATCTCCTCAGAGTGGATTGAGATGGAATAACACGGACCATGCCAATACATCAATTTAAAGAGAAATCTTTATAGAACCACAATCCAGTAGGTGTTGGGCCTCTCAGAAGTATATCTATCTAAGCTGTGAGGCTTTATGGGAAATCAAATAAGCCTTCAGTTACTTAACAGCTTTTGGGGAACCTTGCCTTAGCAACTTCAGGAGGACAGAAAGAAAAACAGTTGTTTAACAGTTTGTTAAACAAAAAACAAAAAACAAAAAAAAAAAAACTTACAGAGAGTAGTTTGAAAACATTTGTTAAGATAAAGGAAAAAAAAACAGCAAAAAGAAAAAAAAAAAAAGCTTGTTTGATGCACTGGAGGAGTCAAGAACAGAAAACAATTGGATACTTTACATCTCACTGGTTATATGCTTGATGCTCACTTACAGCTATGTATATTAATAATAATAATGTAATAATATACATATTAATAATAATAAATAAAATATAATCTGATAACAGAGATGAAATTAAATGCCACGTGTACATCTGTCTGAACATTTCCTACTCCTCTTTTAAAGACATTTTAACATAGGAAATTGGCCAGCAGGATTATATGCAGTAATCAATGCAAAGGAAGGGTATAATGTAGAAATTGGATATCTTAATAGATGTTACACAGAAATAAAAACTATATTTTTAGAGTTTACCAATATTCTCACATGTATAAATATGTTATTTGAAGTAATAATATACACTGGATTACAGGAATGAAATTTGATTTCTTCATCACTGCTATGGCGTTTTGGATTTAGGAGGAAAATAGCGGTGATAACACACTCATGTTTTCATTGTTGCTCAACAGTGCTTGAACAGAGCCAAGGACTTTTTAGCTTCTTGTGTTCCTTTAGCAGCAAGGAGCTGAGGGAACACAAGAATCAGGGAGGTGACAGAACTGGGATGGATGATCCAGACTGTCCCATACCATGTGGTGTCATTTTCAGCAACAAAGCTGAAACAAAAAAAGGAGGAACGGGGAAACATTCAAAGTGATGGTATTTGACTTCCAAAGAAACTTCTACTTGTGATAAACCCTGCTTGCTTGCAGTGTCTGTTAACGGGAAGTAGCAAATTATAAATTACTAGGTTTTCCATGTGACCAGACAATTCTTAATCCACCAAACAGTCCATCCTTAACATCCATGCCTCTCCAGTTCAGAGAGAAGGATGTGGTGAATCACCCTCTCTCATACTACAGGAGAATGACAGTAAGTAAATGCACGCTTTTGTTGTAATAAAAGCAAACATATTTATTCTAGAAGTATACAATAATATTGAGGGGTCTTAGGGGTCTGTTTCATTCCGGCTTTGTTTTCTCTGGAGTTGGGTAGGCTCCTGCTCCTTCCCTGTCCTGTAGAAGTGCCCTCCCTATGCACGGTGATGGTGTCTCTGGCCGGATCCCCTTCAGTTTACAGCTGCTGTTATACTCGGGAGCTCTGCTTGTGCCTGTATGCAGAGAAAAGTCTCTTCCCCATCTTCGCATGATTTTTCCATCTCTTCTGTCCTGGGAAGATCCTCCTGCAGGTAGCAGTGTCTCACATGCTCGAGGTAAATCTCCATCAGGGCAGGGTTTTCCTTCAGTTGGCAGAGCAGCTCGCAGCCTTCGCAGGAGCAGTTCTGGCAGTGTGTCTCTGGGGCAGTTGAGAGTGTCTGGCTCGTCTCCTGGAAATGACGGAGCAGGGGGCGTGATGAAAAGGACAGGGACCCTGGGTGCCTGAGATCTCTGCATCTGGGTGTGCCTCTTCCTGAGAAACTCAGCCACCATCTGGCTTGCCTGACCTCCATTACTCACCTCTCTGTGACACATCCTGGCTGTTCTCCACAGGTAAGTCACCACAACAAAAAGGCCCAGCTCTGTTTTCCTCTTGTAGAGCACTTCCACGGATCCCAGTGGATCCAGGTGCTCAAATGAAGACCAAAGCTGGTTCAGGGGGTATGGTAGGTAGTTCTGGCTTGCCTTGCCAGTGCCCGGCTTCTCCATGTCCTGGGGATCCACATCCCACATAACCGTGGCCCAGGATGGGCGTCTGGAATGGGCAAGGCAGCCCGTAAACAGGAAGGGCAAGCAGAAGACAAGGAGTAGGGAAAGCCTCGGGCTCAGCATCGCACCTTCCTGAGACTTAAGTTGCTATCCAGCGATGCAGACCAGCTGCCTGCACTGGGCAGGGCCGGGGAAACAGTAGCGATGCTGTGGGTCAGGCACTGAGATGCTGCGAGCAGCCCCAGGCACGACCCAACACAGCACAGCCAAAGTCTTGCTCCAAAAACCTCCAAGCCTCACAGAGCTGCTCGGCACGGTCCAGGAACGAGCCAGACTGAGCCAGGCCCTGTCGGCACCCCACTATGAGCAGTGAGGGTTGAGCAGTCACAATCCGTCACCTGGTGATGTCACAGCCTGTTGCTTGGGGTCATCACTATGGGCTGTCCAGCCCCACAGCACACACCCCAGTGTCACGATGTGACTTTCTTTTCCTGTTTCTAACTTGCTGTACCTTCCTTTTCATTTCTGTCCACCTTTTATGCCCTACATTTCACATTAATACATAGAACTTATATTTTCTTTGATTAAATTAACTCCGATTATATATTTCCTCTGTTTCTTCACCACTAAACTGTAGAATTTTTACTAGCGTGTTACACAGAAATTGGGTTTGGTATTCTCCTTGCTTCAGGAATGTCTGGTCAGTCTTTCCCATTCCTCTTCTGTAGGCATGATCCTGATGCTTTTCAGAAATATCTCCCATTCTCAGTCTGGATATATCTTTCTTCCTGAGTGTCACACCCCACCTCTGGGATGGGGGAATGAGTAGAATTCACGAATCTCCTCAGAGTGGATTGAGATGGAATAACACGGACCATGCCAATACATCAATTTAAAGAGAAATCTTTATAGAACCACAATCCAGTAGGTGTTGGGCCTCTCAGAAGTATATCTATCTAAGCTGTGAGGCTTTATGGGAAATCAAATAAGCCTTCAGTTACTTAACAGCTTTTGGGGAACCTTGCCTTAGCAACTTCAGGAGGACAGAAAGAAAAACAGTTGTTTAACAGTTTGTTAAACAAAAAACAAAAAACAAAAAAAAAAAAAACTTACAGAGAGTAGTTTGAAAACATTTGTTAAGATAAAGGAAAAAAAAACAGCAAAAAGAAAAAAAAAAAAAGCTTGTTTGATGCACTGGAGGAGTCAAGAACAGAAAACAATTGGATACTTTACATCTCACTGGTTATATGCTTGATGCTCACTTACAGCTATGTATATTAATAATAATAATGTAATAATATACATATTAATAATAATAAATAAAATATAATCTGATAACAGAGATGAAATTAAATGCCACGTGTACATCTGTCTGAACATTTCCTACTCCTCTTTTAAAGACATTTTAACATAGGAAATTGGCCAGCAGGATTATATGCAGTAATCAATGCAAAGGAAGGGTATAATGTAGAAATTGGATATCTTAATAGATGTTACACAGAAATAAAAACTATATTTTTAGAGTTTACCAATATTCTCACATGTATAAATATGTTATTTGAAGTAATAATATACACTGGATTACAGGAATGAAATTTGATTTCTTCATCACTGCTATGGCGTTTTGGATTTAGGAGGAAAATAGCGGTGATAACACACTCATGTTTTCATTGTTGCTCAACAGTGCTTGAACAGAGCCAAGGACTTTTTAGCTTCTTGTGTTCCTTTAGCAGCAAGGAGCTGAGGGAACACAAGAATCAGGGAGGTGACAGAACTGGGATGGATGATCCAGACTGTCCCATACCATGTGGTGTCATTTTCAGCAACAAAGCTGAAACAAAAAAAGGAGGAACGGGGAAACATTCAAAGTGATGGTATTTGACTTCCAAAGAAACTTCTACTTGTGATAAACCCTGCTTGCTTGCAGTGTCTGTTAACGGGAAGTAGCAAATTATAAATTACTAGGTTTTCCATGTGACCAGACAATTCTTAATCCACCAAACAGTCCATCCTTAACATCCATGCCTCTCCAGTTCAGAGAGAAGGATGTGGTGAATCACCCTCTCTCATACTACAGGAGAATGACAGTAAGTAAATGCACGCTTTTGTTGTAATAAAAGCAAACATATTTATTCTAGAAGTATACAATAATATTGAGGGGTCTTAGGGGTCTGTTTCATTCCGGCTTTGTTTTCTCTGGAGTTGGGTAGGCTCCTGCTCCTTCCCTGTCCTGTAGAAGTGCCCTCCCTATGCACGGTGATGGTGTCTCTGGCCGGATCCCCTTCAGTTTACAGCTGCTGTTATACTCGGGAGCTCTGCTTGTGCCTGTATGCAGAGAAAAGTCTCTTCCCCATCTTCGCATGATTTTTCCATCTCTTCTGTCCTGGGAAGATCCTCCTGCAGGTAGCAGTGTCTCACATGCTCGAGGTAAATCTCCATCAGGGCAGGGTTTTCCTTCAGTTGGCAGAGCAGCTCGCAGCCTTCGCAGGAGCAGTTCTGGCAGTGTGTCTCTGGGGCAGTTGAGAGTGTCTGGCTCGTCTCCTGGAAATGACGGAGCAGGGGGCGTGATGAAAAGGACAGGGACCCTGGGTGCCTGAGATCTCTGCATCTGGGTGTGCCTCTTCCTGAGAAACTCAGCCACCATCTGGCTTGCCTGACCTCCATTACTCACCTCTCTGTGACACATCCTGGCTGTTCTCCACAGGTAAGTCACCACAACAAAAAGGCCCAGCTCTGTTTTCCTCTTGTAGAGCACTTCCACGGATCCCAGTGGATCCAGGTGCTCAAATGAAGACCAAAGCTGGTTCAGGGGGTATGGTAGGTAGTTCTGGCTTGCCTTGCCAGTGCCCGGCTTCTCCATGTCCTGGGGATCCACATCCCACATAACCGTGGCCCAGGATGGGCGTCTGGAATGGGCAAGGCAGCCCGTAAACAGGAAGGGCAAGCAGAAGACAAGGAGTAGGGAAAGCCTCGGGCTCAGCATCGCACCTTCCTGAGACTTAAGTTGCTATCCAGCGATGCAGACCAGCTGCCTGCACTGGGCAGGGCCGGGGAAACAGTAGCGATGCTGTGGGTCAGGCACTGAGATGCTGCGAGCAGCCCCAGGCACGACCCAACACAGCACAGCCAAAGTCTTGCTCCAAAAACCTCCAAGCCTCACAGAGCTGCTCGGCACGGTCCAGGAACGAGCCAGACTGAGCCAGGCCCTGTCGGCACCCCACTATGAGCAGTGAGGGTTGAGCAGTCACAATCCGTCACCTGGTGATGTCACAGCCTGTTGCTTGGGGTCATCACTATGGGCTGTCCAGCCCCACAGCACACACCCCAGTGTCACGATGTGACTTTCTTTTCCTGTTTCTAACTTGCTGTACCTTCCTTTTCATTTCTGTCCACCTTTTATGCCCTACATTTCACATTAATACATAGAACTTATATTTTCTTTGATTAAATTAACTCCGATTATATATTTCCTCTGTTTCTTCACCACTAAACTGTAGAATTTTTACTAGCGTGTTACACAGAAATTGGGTTTGGTATTCTCCTTGCTTCAGGAATGTCTGGTCAGTCTTTCCCATTCCTCTTCTGTAGGCATGATCCTGATGCTTTTCAGAAATATCTCCCATTCTCAGTCTGGATATATCTTTCTTCCTGAGTGTCACACCCCACCTCTGGGATGGGGGAATGAGTAGAATTCACGAATCTCCTCAGAGTGGATTGAGATGGAATAACACGGACCATGCCAATACATCAATTTAAAGAGAAATCTTTATAGAACCACAATCCAGTAGGTGTTGGGCCTCTCAGAAGTATATCTATCTAAGCTGTGAGGCTTTATGGGAAATCAAATAAGCCTTCAGTTACTTAACAGCTTTTGGGGAACCTTGCCTTAGCAACTTCAGGAGGACAGAAAGAAAAACAGTTGTTTAACAGTTTGTTAAACAAAAAACAAAAAACAAAAAAAAAAAAACTTACAGAGAGTAGTTTGAAAACATTTGTTAAGATAAAGGAAAAAAAAACAGCAAAAAGAAAAAAAAAAAAAGCTTGTTTGATGCACTGGAGGAGTCAAGAACAGAAAACAATTGGATACTTTACATCTCACTGGTTATATGCTTGATGCTCACTTACAGCTATGTATATTAATAATAATAATGTAATAATATACATATTAATAATAATAAATAAAATATAATCTGATAACAGAGATGAAATTAAATGCCACGTGTACATCTGTCTGAACATTTCCTACTCCTCTTTTAAAGACATTTTAACATAGGAAATTGGCCAGCAGGATTATATGCAGTAATCAATGCAAAGGAAGGGTATAATGTAGAAATTGGATATCTTAATAGATGTTACACAGAAATAAAAACTATATTTTTAGAGTTTACCAATATTCTCACATGTATAAATATGTTATTTGAAGTAATAATATACACTGGATTACAGGAATGAAATTTGATTTCTTCATCACTGCTATGGCGTTTTGGATTTAGGAGGAAAATAGCGGTGATAACACACTCATGTTTTCATTGTTGCTCAACAGTGCTTGAACAGAGCCAAGGACTTTTTAGCTTCTTGTGTTCCTTTAGCAGCAAGGAGCTGAGGGAACACAAGAATCAGGGAGGTGACAGAACTGGGATGGATGATCCAGACTGTCCCATACCATGTGGTGTCATTTTCAGCAACAAAGCTGAAACAAAAAAAGGAGGAACGGGGAAACATTCAAAGTGATGGTATTTGACTTCCAAAGAAACTTCTACTTGTGATAAACCCTGCTTGCTTGCAGTGTCTGTTAACGGGAAGTAGCAAATTATAAATTACTAGGTTTTCCATGTGACCAGACAATTCTTAATCCACCAAACAGTCCATCCTTAACATCCATGCCTCTCCAGTTCAGAGAGAAGGATGTGGTGAATCACCCTCTCTCATACTACAGGAGAATGACAGTAAGTAAATGCACGCTTTTGTTGTAATAAAAGCAAACATATTTATTCTAGAAGTATACAATAATATTGAGGGGTCTTAGGGGTCTGTTTCATTCCGGCTTTGTTTTCTCTGGAGTTGGGTAGGCTCCTGCTCCTTCCCTGTCCTGTAGAAGTGCCCTCCCTATGCACGGTGATGGTGTCTCTGGCCGGATCCCCTTCAGTTTACAGCTGCTGTTATACTCGGGAGCTCTGCTTGTGCCTGTATGCAGAGAAAAGTCTCTTCCCCATCTTCGCATGATTTTTCCATCTCTTCTGTCCTGGGAAGATCCTCCTGCAGGTAGCAGTGTCTCACATGCTCGAGGTAAATCTCCATCAGGGCAGGGTTTTCCTTCAGTTGGCAGAGCAGCTCGCAGCCTTCGCAGGAGCAGTTCTGGCAGTGTGTCTCTGGGGCAGTTGAGAGTGTCTGGCTCGTCTCCTGGAAATGACGGAGCAGGGGGCGTGATGAAAAGGACAGGGACCCTGGGTGCCTGAGATCTCTGCATCTGGGTGTGCCTCTTCCTGAGAAACTCAGCCACCATCTGGCTTGCCTGACCTCCATTACTCACCTCTCTGTGACACATCCTGGCTGTTCTCCACAGGTAAGTCACCACAACAAAAAGGCCCAGCTCTGTTTTCCTCTTGTAGAGCACTTCCACGGATCCCAGTGGATCCAGGTGCTCAAATGAAGACCAAAGCTGGTTCAGGGGGTATGGTAGGTAGTTCTGGCTTGCCTTGCCAGTGCCCGGCTTCTCCATGTCCTGGGGATCCACATCCCACATAACCGTGGCCCAGGATGGGCGTCTGGAATGGGCAAGGCAGCCCGTAAACAGGAAGGGCAAGCAGAAGACAAGGAGTAGGGAAAGCCTCGGGCTCAGCATCGCACCTTCCTGAGACTTAAGTTGCTATCCAGCGATGCAGACCAGCTGCCTGCACTGGGCAGGGCCGGGGAAACAGTAGCGATGCTGTGGGTCAGGCACTGAGATGCTGCGAGCAGCCCCAGGCACGACCCAACACAGCACAGCCAAAGTCTTGCTCCAAAAACCTCCAAGCCTCACAGAGCTGCTCGGCACGGTCCAGGAACGAGCCAGACTGAGCCAGGCCCTGTCGGCACCCCACTATGAGCAGTGAGGGTTGAGCAGTCACAATCCGTCACCTGGTGATGTCACAGCCTGTTGCTTGGGGTCATCACTATGGGCTGTCCAGCCCCACAGCACACACCCCAGTGTCACGATGTGACTTTCTTTTCCTGTTTCTAACTTGCTGTACCTTCCTTTTCATTTCTGTCCACCTTTTATGCCCTACATTTCACATTAATACATAGAACTTATATTTTCTTTGATTAAATTAACTCCGATTATATATTTCCTCTGTTTCTTCACCACTAAACTGTAGAATTTTTACTAGCGTGTTACACAGAAATTGGGTTTGGTATTCTCCTTGCTTCAGGAATGTCTGGTCAGTCTTTCCCATTCCTCTTCTGTAGGCATGATCCTGATGCTTTTCAGAAATATCTCCCATTCTCAGTCTGGATATATCTTTCTTCCTGAGTGTCACACCCCACCTCTGGGATGGGGGAATGAGTAGAATTCACGAATCTCCTCAGAGTGGATTGAGATGGAATAACACGGACCATGCCAATACATCAATTTAAAGAGAAATCTTTATAGAACCACAATCCAGTAGGTGTTGGGCCTCTCAGAAGTATATCTATCTAAGCTGTGAGGCTTTATGGGAAATCAAATAAGCCTTCAGTTACTTAACAGCTTTTGGGGAACCTTGCCTTAGCAACTTCAGGAGGACAGAAAGAAAAACAGTTGTTTAACAGTTTGTTAAACAAAAAACAAAAAACAAACAAAAAAAAAAACTTACAGAGAGTAGTTTGAAAACATTTGTTAAGATAAAGGAAAAAAAAACAGCAAAAAGAAAAAAAAAAAAAGCTTGTTTGATGCACTGGAGGAGTCAAGAACAGAAAACAATTGGATACTTTACATCTCACTGGTTATATGCTTGATGCTCACTTACAGCTATGTATATTAATAATAATAATGTAATAATATACATATTAATAATAATAAATAAAATATAATCTGATAACAGAGATGAAATTAAATGCCACGTGTACATCTGTCTGAACATTTCCTACTCCTCTTTTAAAGACATTTTAACATAGGAAATTGGCCAGCAGGATTATATGCAGTAATCAATGCAAAGGAAGGGTATAATGTAGAAATTGGATATCTTAATAGATGTTACACAGAAATAAAAACTATATTTTTAGAGTTTACCAATATTCTCACATGTATAAATATGTTATTTGAAGTAATAATATACACTGGATTACAGGAATGAAATTTGATTTCTTCATCACTGCTATGGCGTTTTGGATTTAGGAGGAAAATAGCGGTGATAACACACTCATGTTTTCATTGTTGCTCAACAGTGCTTGAACAGAGCCAAGGACTTTTTAGCTTCTTGTGTTCCTTTAGCAGCAAGGAGCTGAGGGAACACAAGAATCAGGGAGGTGACAGAACTGGGATGGATGATCCAGACTGTCCCATACCATGTGGTGTCATTTTCAGCAACAAAGCTGAAACAAAAAAAGGAGGAACGGGGAAACATTCAAAGTGATGGTATTTGACTTCCAAAGAAACTTCTACTTGTGATAAACCCTGCTTGCTTGCAGTGTCTGTTAACGGGAAGTAGCAAATTATAAATTACTAGGTTTTCCATGTGACCAGACAATTCTTAATCCACCAAACAGTCCATCCTTAACATCCATGCCTCTCCAGTTCAGAGAGAAGGATGTGGTGAATCACCCTCTCTCATACTACAGGAGAATGACAGTAAGTAAATGCACGCTTTTGTTGTAATAAAAGCAAACATATTTATTCTAGAAGTATACAATAATATTGAGGGGTCTTAGGGGTCTGTTTCATTCCGGCTTTGTTTTCTCTGGAGTTGGGTAGGCTCCTGCTCCTTCCCTGTCCTGTAGAAGTGCCCTCCCTATGCACGGTGATGGTGTCTCTGGCCGGATCCCCTTCAGTTTACAGCTGCTGTTATACTCGGGAGCTCTGCTTGTGCCTGTATGCAGAGAAAAGTCTCTTCCCCATCTTCGCATGATTTTTCCATCTCTTCTGTCCTGGGAAGATCCTCCTGCAGGTAGCAGTGTCTCACATGCTCGAGGTAAATCTCCATCAGGGCAGGGTTTTCCTTCAGTTGGCAGAGCAGCTCGCAGCCTTCGCAGGAGCAGTTCTGGCAGTGTGTCTCTGGGGCAGTTGAGAGTGTCTGGCTCGTCTCCTGGAAATGACGGAGCAGGGGGCGTGATGAAAAGGACAGGGACCCTGGGTGCCTGAGATCTCTGCATCTGGGTGTGCCTCTTCCTGAGAAACTCAGCCACCATCTGGCTTGCCTGACCTCCATTACTCACCTCTCTGTGACACATCCTGGCTGTTCTCCACAGGTAAGTCACCACAACAAAAAGGCCCAGCTCTGTTTTCCTCTTGTAGAGCACTTCCACGGATCCCAGTGGATCCAGGTGCTCAAATGAAGACCAAAGCTGGTTCAGGGGGTATGGTAGGTAGTTCTGGCTTGCCTTGCCAGTGCCCGGCTTCTCCATGTCCTGGGGATCCACATCCCACATAACCGTGGCCCAGGATGGGCGTCTGGAATGGGCAAGGCAGCCCGTAAACAGGAAGGGCAAGCAGAAGACAAGGAGTAGGGAAAGCCTCGGGCTCAGCATCGCACCTTCCTGAGACTTAAGTTGCTATCCAGCGATGCAGACCAGCTGCCTGCACTGGGCAGGGCCGGGGAAACAGTAGCGATGCTGTGGGTCAGGCACTGAGATGCTGCGAGCAGCCCCAGGCACGACCCAACACAGCACAGCCAAAGTCTTGCTCCAAAAACCTCCAAGCCTCACAGAGCTGCTCGGCACGGTCCAGGAACGAGCCAGACTGAGCCAGGCCCTGTCGGCACCCCACTATGAGCAGTGAGGGTTGAGCAGTCACAATCCGTCACCTGGTGATGTCACAGCCTGTTGCTTGGGGTCATCACTATGGGCTGTCCAGCCCCACAGCACACACCCCAGTGTCACGATGTGACTTTCTTTTCCTGTTTCTAACTTGCTGTACCTTCCTTTTCATTTCTGTCCACCTTTTATGCCCTACATTTCACATTAATACATAGAACTTATATTTTCTTTGATTAAATTAACTCCGATTATATATTTCCTCTGTTTCTTCACCACTAAACTGTAGAATTTTTACTAGCGTGTTACACAGAAATTGGGTTTGGTATTCTCCTTGCTTCAGGAATGTCTGGTCAGTCTTTCCCATTCCTCTTCTGTAGGCATGATCCTGATGCTTTTCAGAAATATCTCCCATTCTCAGTCTGGATATATCTTTCTTCCTGAGTGTCACACCCCACCTCTGGGATGGGGGAATGAGTAGAATTCACGAATCTCCTCAGAGTGGATTGAGATGGAATAACACGGACCATGCCAATACATCAATTTAAAGAGAAATCTTTATAGAACCACAATCCAGTAGGTGTTGGGCCTCTCAGAAGTATATCTATCTAAGCTGTGAGGCTTTATGGGAAATCAAATAAGCCTTCAGTTACTTAACAGCTTTTGGGGAACCTTGCCTTAGCAACTTCAGGAGGACAGAAAGAAAAACAGTTGTTTAACAGTTTGTTAAACAAAAAACAAAAAACAAAAAAAAAAAAACTTACAGAGAGTAGTTTGAAAACATTTGTTAAGATAAAGGAAAAAAAAACAGCAAAAAGAAAAAAAAAAAAAGCTTGTTTGATGCACTGGAGGAGTCAAGAACAGAAAACAATTGGATACTTTACATCTCACTGGTTATATGCTTGATGCTCACTTACAGCTATGTATATTAATAATAATAATGTAATAATATACATATTAATAATAATAAATAAAATATAATCTGATAACAGAGATGAAATTAAATGCCACGTGTACATCTGTCTGAACATTTCCTACTCCTCTTTTAAAGACATTTTAACATAGGAAATTGGCCAGCAGGATTATATGCAGTAATCAATGCAAAGGAAGGGTATAATGTAGAAATTGGATATCTTAATAGATGTTACACAGAAATAAAAACTATATTTTTAGAGTTTACCAATATTCTCACATGTATAAATATGTTATTTGAAGTAATAATATACACTGGATTACAGGAATGAAATTTGATTTCTTCATCACTGCTATGGCGTTTTGGATTTAGGAGGAAAATAGCGGTGATAACACACTCATGTTTTCATTGTTGCTCAACAGTGCTTGAACAGAGCCAAGGACTTTTTAGCTTCTTGTGTTCCTTTAGCAGCAAGGAGCTGAGGGAACACAAGAATCAGGGAGGTGACAGAACTGGGATGGATGATCCAGACTGTCCCATACCATGTGGTGTCATTTTCAGCAACAAAGCTGAAACAAAAAAAGGAGGAACGGGGAAACATTCAAAGTGATGGTATTTGACTTCCAAAGAAACTTCTACTTGTGATAAACCCTGCTTGCTTGCAGTGTCTGTTAACGGGAAGTAGCAAATTATAAATTACTAGGTTTTCCATGTGACCAGACAATTCTTAATCCACCAAACAGTCCATCCTTAACATCCATGCCTCTCCAGTTCAGAGAGAAGGATGTGGTGAATCACCCTCTCTCATACTACAGGAGAATGACAGTAAGTAAATGCACGCTTTTGTTGTAATAAAAGCAAACATATTTATTCTAGAAGTATACAATAATATTGAGGGGTCTTAGGGGTCTGTTTCATTCCGGCTTTGTTTTCTCTGGAGTTGGGTAGGCTCCTGCTCCTTCCCTGTCCTGTAGAAGTGCCCTCCCTATGCACGGTGATGGTGTCTCTGGCCGGATCCCCTTCAGTTTACAGCTGCTGTTATACTCGGGAGCTCTGCTTGTGCCTGTATGCAGAGAAAAGTCTCTTCCCCATCTTCGCATGATTTTTCCATCTCTTCTGTCCTGGGAAGATCCTCCTGCAGGTAGCAGTGTCTCACATGCTCGAGGTAAATCTCCATCAGGGCAGGGTTTTCCTTCAGTTGGCAGAGCAGCTCGCAGCCTTCGCAGGAGCAGTTCTGGCAGTGTGTCTCTGGGGCAGTTGAGAGTGTCTGGCTCGTCTCCTGGAAATGACGGAGCAGGGGGCGTGATGAAAAGGACAGGGACCCTGGGTGCCTGAGATCTCTGCATCTGGGTGTGCCTCTTCCTGAGAAACTCAGCCACCATCTGGCTTGCCTGACCTCCATTACTCACCTCTCTGTGACACATCCTGGCTGTTCTCCACAGGTAAGTCACCACAACAAAAAGGCCCAGCTCTGTTTTCCTCTTGTAGAGCACTTCCACGGATCCCAGTGGATCCAGGTGCTCAAATGAAGACCAAAGCTGGTTCAGGGGGTATGGTAGGTAGTTCTGGCTTGCCTTGCCAGTGCCCGGCTTCTCCATGTCCTGGGGATCCACATCCCACATAACCGTGGCCCAGGATGGGCGTCTGGAATGGGCAAGGCAGCCCGTAAACAGGAAGGGCAAGCAGAAGACAAGGAGTAGGGAAAGCCTCGGGCTCAGCATCGCACCTTCCTGAGACTTAAGTTGCTATCCAGCGATGCAGACCAGCTGCCTGCACTGGGCAGGGCCGGGGAAACAGTAGCGATGCTGTGGGTCAGGCACTGAGATGCTGCGAGCAGCCCCAGGCACGACCCAACACAGCACAGCCAAAGTCTTGCTCCAAAAACCTCCAAGCCTCACAGAGCTGCTCGGCACGGTCCAGGAACGAGCCAGACTGAGCCAGGCCCTGTCGGCACCCCACTATGAGCAGTGAGGGTTGAGCAGTCACAATCCGTCACCTGGTGATGTCACAGCCTGTTGCTTGGGGTCATCACTATGGGCTGTCCAGCCCCACAGCACACACCCCAGTGTCACGATGTGACTTTCTTTTCCTGTTTCTAACTTGCTGTACCTTCCTTTTCATTTCTGTCCACCTTTTATGCCCTACATTTCACATTAATACATAGAACTTATATTTTCTTTGATTAAATTAACTCCGATTATATATTTCCTCTGTTTCTTCACCACTAAACTGTAGAATTTTTACTAGCGTGTTACACAGAAATTGGGTTTGGTATTCTCCTTGCTTCAGGAATGTCTGGTCAGTCTTTCCCATTCCTCTTCTGTAGGCATGATCCTGATGCTTTTCAGAAATATCTCCCATTCTCAGTCTGGATATATCTTTCTTCCTGAGTGTCACACCCCACCTCTGGGATGGGGGAATGAGTAGAATTCACGAATCTCCTCAGAGTGGATTGAGATGGAATAACACGGACCATGCCAATACATCAATTTAAAGAGAAATCTTTATAGAACCACAATCCAGTAGGTGTTGGGCCTCTCAGAAGTATATCTATCTAAGCTGTGAGGCTTTATGGGAAATCAAATAAGCCTTCAGTTACTTAACAGCTTTTGGGGAACCTTGCCTTAGCAACTTCAGGAGGACAGAAAGAAAAACAGTTGTTTAACAGTTTGTTAAACAAAAAACAAAAAACAAACAAAAAAAAAAACTTACAGAGAGTAGTTTGAAAACATTTGTTAAGATAAAGGAAAAAAAAACAGCAAAAAGAAAAAAAAAAAAAGCTTGTTTGATGCACTGGAGGAGTCAAGAACAGAAAACAATTGGATACTTTACATCTCACTGGTTATATGCTTGATGCTCACTTACAGCTATGTATATTAATAATAATAATGTAATAATATACATATTAATAATAATAAATAAAATATAATCTGATAACAGAGATGAAATTAAATGCCACGTGTACATCTGTCTGAACATTTCCTACTCCTCTTTTAAAGACATTTTAACATAGGAAATTGGCCAGCAGGATTATATGCAGTAATCAATGCAAAGGAAGGGTATAATGTAGAAATTGGATATCTTAATAGATGTTACACAGAAATAAAAACTATATTTTTAGAGTTTACCAATATTCTCACATGTATAAATATGTTATTTGAAGTAATAATATACACTGGATTACAGGAATGAAATTTGATTTCTTCATCACTGCTATGGCGTTTTGGATTTAGGAGGAAAATAGCGGTGATAACACACTCATGTTTTCATTGTTGCTCAACAGTGCTTGAACAGAGCCAAGGACTTTTTAGCTTCTTGTGTTCCTTTAGCAGCAAGGAGCTGAGGGAACACAAGAATCAGGGAGGTGACAGAACTGGGATGGATGATCCAGACTGTCCCATACCATGTGGTGTCATTTTCAGCAACAAAGCTGAAACAAAAAAAGGAGGAACGGGGAAACATTCAAAGTGATGGTATTTGACTTCCAAAGAAACTTCTACTTGTGATAAACCCTGCTTGCTTGCAGTGTCTGTTAACGGGAAGTAGCAAATTATAAATTACTAGGTTTTCCATGTGACCAGACAATTCTTAATCCACCAAACAGTCCATCCTTAACATCCATGCCTCTCCAGTTCAGAGAGAAGGATGTGGTGAATCACCCTCTCTCATACTACAGGAGAATGACAGTAAGTAAATGCACGCTTTTGTTGTAATAAAAGCAAACATATTTATTCTAGAAGTATACAATAATATTGAGGGGTCTTAGGGGTCTGTTTCATTCCGGCTTTGTTTTCTCTGGAGTTGGGTAGGCTCCTGCTCCTTCCCTGTCCTGTAGAAGTGCCCTCCCTATGCACGGTGATGGTGTCTCTGGCCGGATCCCCTTCAGTTTACAGCTGCTGTTATACTCGGGAGCTCTGCTTGTGCCTGTATGCAGAGAAAAGTCTCTTCCCCATCTTCGCATGATTTTTCCATCTCTTCTGTCCTGGGAAGATCCTCCTGCAGGTAGCAGTGTCTCACATGCTCGAGGTAAATCTCCATCAGGGCAGGGTTTTCCTTCAGTTGGCAGAGCAGCTCGCAGCCTTCGCAGGAGCAGTTCTGGCAGTGTGTCTCTGGGGCAGTTGAGAGTGTCTGGCTCGTCTCCTGGAAATGACGGAGCAGGGGGCGTGATGAAAAGGACAGGGACCCTGGGTGCCTGAGATCTCTGCATCTGGGTGTGCCTCTTCCTGAGAAACTCAGCCACCATCTGGCTTGCCTGACCTCCATTACTCACCTCTCTGTGACACATCCTGGCTGTTCTCCACAGGTAAGTCACCACAACAAAAAGGCCCAGCTCTGTTTTCCTCTTGTAGAGCACTTCCACGGATCCCAGTGGATCCAGGTGCTCAAATGAAGACCAAAGCTGGTTCAGGGGGTATGGTAGGTAGTTCTGGCTTGCCTTGCCAGTGCCCGGCTTCTCCATGTCCTGGGGATCCACATCCCACATAACCGTGGCCCAGGATGGGCGTCTGGAATGGGCAAGGCAGCCCGTAAACAGGAAGGGCAAGCAGAAGACAAGGAGTAGGGAAAGCCTCGGGCTCAGCATCGCACCTTCCTGAGACTTAAGTTGCTATCCAGCGATGCAGACCAGCTGCCTGCACTGGGCAGGGCCGGGGAAACAGTAGCGATGCTGTGGGTCAGGCACTGAGATGCTGCGAGCAGCCCCAGGCACGACCCAACACAGCACAGCCAAAGTCTTGCTCCAAAAACCTCCAAGCCTCACAGAGCTGCTCGGCACGGTCCAGGAACGAGCCAGACTGAGCCAGGCCCTGTCGGCACCCCACTATGAGCAGTGAGGGTTGAGCAGTCACAATCCGTCACCTGGTGATGTCACAGCCTGTTGCTTGGGGTCATCACTATGGGCTGTCCAGCCCCACAGCACACACCCCAGTGTCACGATGTGACTTTCTTTTCCTGTTTCTAACTTGCTGTACCTTCCTTTTCATTTCTGTCCACCTTTTATGCCCTACATTTCACATTAATACATAGAACTTATATTTTCTTTGATTAAATTAACTCCGATTATATATTTCCTCTGTTTCTTCACCACTAAACTGTAGAATTTTTACTAGCGTGTTACACAGAAATTGGGTTTGGTATTCTCCTTGCTTCAGGAATGTCTGGTCAGTCTTTCCCATTCCTCTTCTGTAGGCATGATCCTGATGCTTTTCAGAAATATCTCCCATTCTCAGTCTGGATATATCTTTCTTCCTGAGTGTCACACCCCACCTCTGGGATGGGGGAATGAGTAGAATTCACGAATCTCCTCAGAGTGGATTGAGATGGAATAACACGGACCATGCCAATACATCAATTTAAAGAGAAATCTTTATAGAACCACAATCCAGTAGGTGTTGGGCCTCTCAGAAGTATATCTATCTAAGCTGTGAGGCTTTATGGGAAATCAAATAAGCCTTCAGTTACTTAACAGCTTTTGGGGAACCTTGCCTTAGCAACTTCAGGAGGACAGAAAGAAAAACAGTTGTTTAACAGTTTGTTAAACAAAAAACAAAAAACAAAAAAAAAAAAACTTACAGAGAGTAGTTTGAAAACATTTGTTAAGATAAAGGAAAAAAAAACAGCAAAAAGAAAAAAAAAAAAAGCTTGTTTGATGCACTGGAGGAGTCAAGAACAGAAAACAATTGGATACTTTACATCTCACTGGTTATATGCTTGATGCTCACTTACAGCTATGTATATTAATAATAATAATGTAATAATATACATATTAATAATAATAAATAAAATATAATCTGATAACAGAGATGAAATTAAATGCCACGTGTACATCTGTCTGAACATTTCCTACTCCTCTTTTAAAGACATTTTAACATAGGAAATTGGCCAGCAGGATTATATGCAGTAATCAATGCAAAGGAAGGGTATAATGTAGAAATTGGATATCTTAATAGATGTTACACAGAAATAAAAACTATATTTTTAGAGTTTACCAATATTCTCACATGTATAAATATGTTATTTGAAGTAATAATATACACTGGATTACAGGAATGAAATTTGATTTCTTCATCACTGCTATGGCGTTTTGGATTTAGGAGGAAAATAGCGGTGATAACACACTCATGTTTTCATTGTTGCTCAACAGTGCTTGAACAGAGCCAAGGACTTTTTAGCTTCTTGTGTTCCTTTAGCAGCAAGGAGCTGAGGGAACACAAGAATCAGGGAGGTGACAGAACTGGGATGGATGATCCAGACTGTCCCATACCATGTGGTGTCATTTTCAGCAACAAAGCTGAAACAAAAAAAGGAGGAACGGGGAAACATTCAAAGTGATGGTATTTGACTTCCAAAGAAACTTCTACTTGTGATAAACCCTGCTTGCTTGCAGTGTCTGTTAACGGGAAGTAGCAAATTATAAATTACTAGGTTTTCCATGTGACCAGACAATTCTTAATCCACCAAACAGTCCATCCTTAACATCCATGCCTCTCCAGTTCAGAGAGAAGGATGTGGTGAATCACCCTCTCTCATACTACAGGAGAATGACAGTAAGTAAATGCACGCTTTTGTTGTAATAAAAGCAAACATATTTATTCTAGAAGTATACAATAATATTGAGGGGTCTTAGGGGTCTGTTTCATTCCGGCTTTGTTTTCTCTGGAGTTGGGTAGGCTCCTGCTCCTTCCCTGTCCTGTAGAAGTGCCCTCCCTATGCACGGTGATGGTGTCTCTGGCCGGATCCCCTTCAGTTTACAGCTGCTGTTATACTCGGGAGCTCTGCTTGTGCCTGTATGCAGAGAAAAGTCTCTTCCCCATCTTCGCATGATTTTTCCATCTCTTCTGTCCTGGGAAGATCCTCCTGCAGGTAGCAGTGTCTCACATGCTCGAGGTAAATCTCCATCAGGGCAGGGTTTTCCTTCAGTTGGCAGAGCAGCTCGCAGCCTTCGCAGGAGCAGTTCTGGCAGTGTGTCTCTGGGGCAGTTGAGAGTGTCTGGCTCGTCTCCTGGAAATGACGGAGCAGGGGGCGTGATGAAAAGGACAGGGACCCTGGGTGCCTGAGATCTCTGCATCTGGGTGTGCCTCTTCCTGAGAAACTCAGCCACCATCTGGCTTGCCTGACCTCCATTACTCACCTCTCTGTGACACATCCTGGCTGTTCTCCACAGGTAAGTCACCACAACAAAAAGGCCCAGCTCTGTTTTCCTCTTGTAGAGCACTTCCACGGATCCCAGTGGATCCAGGTGCTCAAATGAAGACCAAAGCTGGTTCAGGGGGTATGGTAGGTAGTTCTGGCTTGCCTTGCCAGTGCCCGGCTTCTCCATGTCCTGGGGATCCACATCCCACATAACCGTGGCCCAGGATGGGCGTCTGGAATGGGCAAGGCAGCCCGTAAACAGGAAGGGCAAGCAGAAGACAAGGAGTAGGGAAAGCCTCGGGCTCAGCATCGCACCTTCCTGAGACTTAAGTTGCTATCCAGCGATGCAGACCAGCTGCCTGCACTGGGCAGGGCCGGGGAAACAGTAGCGATGCTGTGGGTCAGGCACTGAGATGCTGCGAGCAGCCCCAGGCACGACCCAACACAGCACAGCCAAAGTCTTGCTCCAAAAACCTCCAAGCCTCACAGAGCTGCTCGGCACGGTCCAGGAACGAGCCAGACTGAGCCAGGCCCTGTCGGCACCCCACTATGAGCAGTGAGGGTTGAGCAGTCACAATCCGTCACCTGGTGATGTCACAGCCTGTTGCTTGGGGTCATCACTATGGGCTGTCCAGCCCCACAGCACACACCCCAGTGTCACGATGTGACTTTCTTTTCCTGTTTCTAACTTGCTGTACCTTCCTTTTCATTTCTGTCCACCTTTTATGCCCTACATTTCACATTAATACATAGAACTTATATTTTCTTTGATTAAATTAACTCCGATTATATATTTCCTCTGTTTCTTCACCACTAAACTGTAGAATTTTTACTAGCGTGTTACACAGAAATTGGGTTTGGTATTCTCCTTGCTTCAGGAATGTCTGGTCAGTCTTTCCCATTCCTCTTCTGTAGGCATGATCCTGATGCTTTTCAGAAATATCTCCCATTCTCAGTCTGGATATATCTTTCTTCCTGAGTGTCACACCCCACCTCTGGGATGGGGGAATGAGTAGAATTCACGAATCTCCTCAGAGTGGATTGAGATGGAATAACACGGACCATGCCAATACATCAATTTAAAGAGAAATCTTTATAGAACCACAATCCAGTAGGTGTTGGGCCTCTCAGAAGTATATCTATCTAAGCTGTGAGGCTTTATGGGAAATCAAATAAGCCTTCAGTTACTTAACAGCTTTTGGGGAACCTTGCCTTAGCAACTTCAGGAGGACAGAAAGAAAAACAGTTGTTTAACAGTTTGTTAAACAAAAAACAAAAAACAAAAAAAAAAAAACTTACAGAGAGTAGTTTGAAAACATTTGTTAAGATAAAGGAAAAAAAAACAGCAAAAAGAAAAAAAAAAAAAGCTTGTTTGATGCACTGGAGGAGTCAAGAACAGAAAACAATTGGATACTTTACATCTCACTGGTTATATGCTTGATGCTCACTTACAGCTATGTATATTAATAATAATAATGTAATAATATACATATTAATAATAATAAATAAAATATAATCTGATAACAGAGATGAAATTAAATGCCACGTGTACATCTGTCTGAACATTTCCTACTCCTCTTTTAAAGACATTTTAACATAGGAAATTGGCCAGCAGGATTATATGCAGTAATCAATGCAAAGGAAGGGTATAATGTAGAAATTGGATATCTTAATAGATGTTACACAGAAATAAAAACTATATTTTTAGAGTTTACCAATATTCTCACATGTATAAATATGTTATTTGAAGTAATAATATACACTGGATTACAGGAATGAAATTTGATTTCTTCATCACTGCTATGGCGTTTTGGATTTAGGAGGAAAATAGCGGTGATAACACACTCATGTTTTCATTGTTGCTCAACAGTGCTTGAACAGAGCCAAGGACTTTTTAGCTTCTTGTGTTCCTTTAGCAGCAAGGAGCTGAGGGAACACAAGAATCAGGGAGGTGACAGAACTGGGATGGATGATCCAGACTGTCCCATACCATGTGGTGTCATTTTCAGCAACAAAGCTGAAACAAAAAAAGGAGGAACGGGGAAACATTCAAAGTGATGGTATTTGACTTCCAAAGAAACTTCTACTTGTGATAAACCCTGCTTGCTTGCAGTGTCTGTTAACGGGAAGTAGCAAATTATAAATTACTAGGTTTTCCATGTGACCAGACAATTCTTAATCCACCAAACAGTCCATCCTTAACATCCATGCCTCTCCAGTTCAGAGAGAAGGATGTGGTGAATCACCCTCTCTCATACTACAGGAGAATGACAGTAAGTAAATGCACGCTTTTGTTGTAATAAAAGCAAACATATTTATTCTAGAAGTATACAATAATATTGAGGGGTCTTAGGGGTCTGTTTCATTCCGGCTTTGTTTTCTCTGGAGTTGGGTAGGCTCCTGCTCCTTCCCTGTCCTGTAGAAGTGCCCTCCCTATGCACGGTGATGGTGTCTCTGGCCGGATCCCCTTCAGTTTACAGCTGCTGTTATACTCGGGAGCTCTGCTTGTGCCTGTATGCAGAGAAAAGTCTCTTCCCCATCTTCGCATGATTTTTCCATCTCTTCTGTCCTGGGAAGATCCTCCTGCAGGTAGCAGTGTCTCACATGCTCGAGGTAAATCTCCATCAGGGCAGGGTTTTCCTTCAGTTGGCAGAGCAGCTCGCAGCCTTCGCAGGAGCAGTTCTGGCAGTGTGTCTCTGGGGCAGTTGAGAGTGTCTGGCTCGTCTCCTGGAAATGACGGAGCAGGGGGCGTGATGAAAAGGACAGGGACCCTGGGTGCCTGAGATCTCTGCATCTGGGTGTGCCTCTTCCTGAGAAACTCAGCCACCATCTGGCTTGCCTGACCTCCATTACTCACCTCTCTGTGACACATCCTGGCTGTTCTCCACAGGTAAGTCACCACAACAAAAAGGCCCAGCTCTGTTTTCCTCTTGTAGAGCACTTCCACGGATCCCAGTGGATCCAGGTGCTCAAATGAAGACCAAAGCTGGTTCAGGGGGTATGGTAGGTAGTTCTGGCTTGCCTTGCCAGTGCCCGGCTTCTCCATGTCCTGGGGATCCACATCCCACATAACCGTGGCCCAGGATGGGCGTCTGGAATGGGCAAGGCAGCCCGTAAACAGGAAGGGCAAGCAGAAGACAAGGAGTAGGGAAAGCCTCGGGCTCAGCATCGCACCTTCCTGAGACTTAAGTTGCTATCCAGCGATGCAGACCAGCTGCCTGCACTGGGCAGGGCCGGGGAAACAGTAGCGATGCTGTGGGTCAGGCACTGAGATGCTGCGAGCAGCCCCAGGCACGACCCAACACAGCACAGCCAAAGTCTTGCTCCAAAAACCTCCAAGCCTCACAGAGCTGCTCGGCACGGTCCAGGAACGAGCCAGACTGAGCCAGGCCCTGTCGGCACCCCACTATGAGCAGTGAGGGTTGAGCAGTCACAATCCGTCACCTGGTGATGTCACAGCCTGTTGCTTGGGGTCATCACTATGGGCTGTCCAGCCCCACAGCACACACCCCAGTGTCACGATGTGACTTTCTTTTCCTGTTTCTAACTTGCTGTACCTTCCTTTTCATTTCTGTCCACCTTTTATGCCCTACATTTCACATTAATACATAGAACTTATATTTTCTTTGATTAAATTAACTCCGATTATATATTTCCTCTGTTTCTTCACCACTAAACTGTAGAATTTTTACTAGCGTGTTACACAGAAATTGGGTTTGGTATTCTCCTTGCTTCAGGAATGTCTGGTCAGTCTTTCCCATTCCTCTTCTGTAGGCATGATCCTGATGCTTTTCAGAAATATCTCCCATTCTCAGTCTGGATATATCTTTCTTCCTGAGTGTCACACCCCACCTCTGGGATGGGGGAATGAGTAGAATTCACGAATCTCCTCAGAGTGGATTGAGATGGAATAACACGGACCATGCCAATACATCAATTTAAAGAGAAATCTTTATAGAACCACAATCCAGTAGGTGTTGGGCCTCTCAGAAGTATATCTATCTAAGCTGTGAGGCTTTATGGGAAATCAAATAAGCCTTCAGTTACTTAACAGCTTTTGGGGAACCTTGCCTTAGCAACTTCAGGAGGACAGAAAGAAAAACAGTTGTTTAACAGTTTGTTAAACAAAAAACAAAAAACAAAAAAAAAAAAACTTACAGAGAGTAGTTTGAAAACATTTGTTAAGATAAAGGAAAAAAAAACAGCAAAAAGAAAAAAAAAAAAAGCTTGTTTGATGCACTGGAGGAGTCAAGAACAGAAAACAATTGGATACTTTACATCTCACTGGTTATATGCTTGATGCTCACTTACAGCTATGTATATTAATAATAATAATGTAATAATATACATATTAATAATAATAAATAAAATATAATCTGATAACAGAGATGAAATTAAATGCCACGTGTACATCTGTCTGAACATTTCCTACTCCTCTTTTAAAGACATTTTAACATAGGAAATTGGCCAGCAGGATTATATGCAGTAATCAATGCAAAGGAAGGGTATAATGTAGAAATTGGATATCTTAATAGATGTTACACAGAAATAAAAACTATATTTTTAGAGTTTACCAATATTCTCACATGTATAAATATGTTATTTGAAGTAATAATATACACTGGATTACAGGAATGAAATTTGATTTCTTCATCACTGCTATGGCGTTTTGGATTTAGGAGGAAAATAGCGGTGATAACACACTCATGTTTTCATTGTTGCTCAACAGTGCTTGAACAGAGCCAAGGACTTTTTAGCTTCTTGTGTTCCTTTAGCAGCAAGGAGCTGAGGGAACACAAGAATCAGGGAGGTGACAGAACTGGGATGGATGATCCAGACTGTCCCATACCATGTGGTGTCATTTTCAGCAACAAAGCTGAAACAAAAAAAGGAGGAACGGGGAAACATTCAAAGTGATGGTATTTGACTTCCAAAGAAACTTCTACTTGTGATAAACCCTGCTTGCTTGCAGTGTCTGTTAACGGGAAGTAGCAAATTATAAATTACTAGGTTTTCCATGTGACCAGACAATTCTTAATCCACCAAACAGTCCATCCTTAACATCCATGCCTCTCCAGTTCAGAGAGAAGGATGTGGTGAATCACCCTCTCTCATACTACAGGAGAATGACAGTAAGTAAATGCACGCTTTTGTTGTAATAAAAGCAAACATATTTATTCTAGAAGTATACAATAATATTGAGGGGTCTTAGGGGTCTGTTTCATTCCGGCTTTGTTTTCTCTGGAGTTGGGTAGGCTCCTGCTCCTTCCCTGTCCTGTAGAAGTGCCCTCCCTATGCACGGTGATGGTGTCTCTGGCCGGATCCCCTTCAGTTTACAGCTGCTGTTATACTCGGGAGCTCTGCTTGTGCCTGTATGCAGAGAAAAGTCTCTTCCCCATCTTCGCATGATTTTTCCATCTCTTCTGTCCTGGGAAGATCCTCCTGCAGGTAGCAGTGTCTCACATGCTCGAGGTAAATCTCCATCAGGGCAGGGTTTTCCTTCAGTTGGCAGAGCAGCTCGCAGCCTTCGCAGGAGCAGTTCTGGCAGTGTGTCTCTGGGGCAGTTGAGAGTGTCTGGCTCGTCTCCTGGAAATGACGGAGCAGGGGGCGTGATGAAAAGGACAGGGACCCTGGGTGCCTGAGATCTCTGCATCTGGGTGTGCCTCTTCCTGAGAAACTCAGCCACCATCTGGCTTGCCTGACCTCCATTACTCACCTCTCTGTGACACATCCTGGCTGTTCTCCACAGGTAAGTCACCACAACAAAAAGGCCCAGCTCTGTTTTCCTCTTGTAGAGCACTTCCACG
This sequence comes from Excalfactoria chinensis, assembly GCF_039878825.1. Classification (NCBI taxonomy): domain Eukaryota; kingdom Metazoa; phylum Chordata; class Aves; order Galliformes; family Phasianidae; genus Excalfactoria; species Excalfactoria chinensis. Next base: position 54,819,185 of record NC_092857.1, on the reverse strand, counting down.
GATCCCAGTGGATCCAGGTGCTCAAATGAAGACCAAAGCTGGTTCAGGGGGTATGGTAGGTAGTTCTGGCTTGCCTTGCCAGTGCCCGGCTTCTCCATGTCCTGGGGATCCACATCCCACATAACCGTGGCCCAGGATGGGCGTCTGGAATGGGCAAGGCAGCCCGTAAACAGGAAGGGCAAGCAGAAGACAAGGAGTAGGGAAAGCCTCGGGCTCAGCATCGCACCTTCCTGAGACTTAAGTTGCTATCCAGCGATGCAGACCAGCTGCCTGCACTGGGCAGGGCCGGGGAAACAGTAGCGATGCTGTGGGTCAGGCACTGAGATGCTGCGAGCAGCCCCAGGCACGACCCAACACAGCACAGCCAAAGTCTTGCTCCAAAAACCTCCAAGCCTCACAGAGCTGCTCGGCACGGTCCAGGAACGAGCCAGACTGAGCCAGGCCCTGTCGGCACCCCACTATGAGCAGTGAGGGTTGAGCAGTCACAATCCGTCACCTGGTGATGTCACAGCCTGTTGCTTGGGGTCATCACTATGGGCTGTCCAGCCCCACAGCACACACCCCAGTGTCACGATGTGACTTTCTTTTCCTGTTTCTAACTTGCTGTACCTTCCTTTTCATTTCTGTCCACCTTTTATGCCCTACATTTCACATTAATACATAGAACTTATATTTTCTTTGATTAAATTAACTCCGATTATATATTTCCTCTGTTTCTTCACCACTAAACTGTAGAATTTTTACTAGCGTGTTACACAGAAATTGGGTTTGGTATTCTCCTTGCTTCAGGAATGTCTGGTCAGTCTTTCCCATTCCTCTTCTGTAGGCATGATCCTGATGCTTTTCAGAAATATCTCCCATTCTCAGTCTGGATATATCTTTCTTCCTGAGTGTCACACCCCACCTCTGGGATGGGGGAATGAGTAGAATTCACGAATCTCCTCAGAGTGGATTGAGATGGAATAACACGGACCATGCCAATACATCAATTTAAAGAGAAATCTTTATAGAACCACAATCCAGTAGGTGTTGGGCCTCTCAGAAGTATATCTATCTAAGCTGTGAGGCTTTATGGGAAATCAAATAAGCCTTCAGTTACTTAACAGCTTTTGGGGAACCTTGCCTTAGCAACTTCAGGAGGACAGAAAGAAAAACAGTTGTTTAACAGTTTGTTAAACAAAAAACAAAAAACAAAAAAAAAAAAACTTACAGAGAGTAGTTTGAAAACATTTGTTAAGATAAAGGAAAAAAAAACAGCAAAAAGAAAAAAAAAAAAAGCTTGTTTGATGCACTGGAGGAGTCAAGAACAGAAAACAATTGGATACTTTACATCTCACTGGTTATATGCTTGATGCTCACTTACAGCTATGTATATTAATAATAATAATGTAATAATATACATATTAATAATAATAAATAAAATATAATCTGATAACAGAGATGAAATTAAATGCCACGTGTACATCTGTCTGAACATTTCCTACTCCTCTTTTAAAGACATTTTAACATAGGAAATTGGCCAGCAGGATTATATGCAGTAATCAATGCAAAGGAAGGGTATAATGTAGAAATTGGATATCTTAATAGATGTTACACAGAAATAAAAACTATATTTTTAGAGTTTACCAATATTCTCACATGTATAAATATGTTATTTGAAGTAATAATATACACTGGATTACAGGAATGAAATTTGATTTCTTCATCACTGCTATGGCGTTTTGGATTTAGGAGGAAAATAGCGGTGATAACACACTCATGTTTTCATTGTTGCTCAACAGTGCTTGAACAGAGCCAAGGACTTTTTAGCTTCTTGTGTTCCTTTAGCAGCAAGGAGCTGAGGGAACACAAGAATCAGGGAGGTGACAGAACTGGGATGGATGATCCAGACTGTCCCATACCATGTGGTGTCATTTTCAGCAACAAAGCTGAAACAAAAAAAGGAGGAACGGGGAAACATTCAAAGTGATGGTATTTGACTTCCAAAGAAACTTCTACTTGTGATAAACCCTGCTTGCTTGCAGTGTCTGTTAACGGGAAGTAGCAAATTATAAATTACTAGGTTTTCCATGTGACCAGACAATTCTTAATCCACCAAACAGTCCATCCTTAACATCCATGCCTCTCCAGTTCAGAGAGAAGGATGTGGTGAATCACCCTCTCTCATACTACAGGAGAATGACAGTAAGTAAATGCACGCTTTTGTTGTAATAAAAGCAAACATATTTATTCTAGAAGTATACAATAATATTGAGGGGTCTTAGGGGTCTGTTTCATTCCGGCTTTGTTTTCTCTGGAGTTGGGTAGGCTCCTGCTCCTTCCCTGTCCTGTAGAAGTGCCCTCCCTATGCACGGTGATGGTGTCTCTGGCCGGATCCCCTTCAGTTTACAGCTGCTGTTATACTCGGGAGCTCTGCTTGTGCCTGTATGCAGAGAAAAGTCTCTTCCCCATCTTCGCATGATTTTTCCATCTCTTCTGTCCTGGGAAGATCCTCCTGCAGGTAGCAGTGTCTCACATGCTCGAGGTAAATCTCCATCAGGGCAGGGTTTTCCTTCAGTTGGCAGAGCAGCTCGCAGCCTTCGCAGGAGCAGTTCTGGCAGTGTGTCTCTGGGGCAGTTGAGAGTGTCTGGCTCGTCTCCTGGAAATGACGGAGCAGGGGGCGTGATGAAAAGGACAGGGACCCTGGGTGCCTGAGATCTCTGCATCTGGGTGTGCCTCTTCCTGAGAAACTCAGCCACCATCTGGCTTGCCTGACCTCCATTACTCACCTCTCTGTGACACATCCTGGCTGTTCTCCACAGGTAAGTCACCACAACAAAAAGGCCCAGCTCTGTTTTCCTCTTGTAGAGCACTTCCACGGATCCCAGTGGATCCAGGTGCTCAAATGAAGACCAAAGCTGGTTCAGGGGGTATGGTAGGTAGTTCTGGCTTGCCTTGCCAGTGCCCGGCTTCTCCATGTCCTGGGGATCCACATCCCACATAACCGTGGCCCAGGATGGGCGTCTGGAATGGGCAAGGCAGCCCGTAAACAGGAAGGGCAAGCAGAAGACAAGGAGTAGGGAAAGCCTCGGGCTCAGCATCGCACCTTCCTGAGACTTAAGTTGCTATCCAGCGATGCAGACCAGCTGCCTGCACTGGGCAGGGCCGGGGAAACAGTAGCGATGCTGTGGGTCAGGCACTGAGATGCTGCGAGCAGCCCCAGGCACGACCCAACACAGCACAGCCAAAGTCTTGCTCCAAAAACCTCCAAGCCTCACAGAGCTGCTCGGCACGGTCCAGGAACGAGCCAGACTGAGCCAGGCCCTGTCGGCACCCCACTATGAGCAGTGAGGGTTGAGCAGTCACAATCCGTCACCTGGTGATGTCACAGCCTGTTGCTTGGGGTCATCACTATGGGCTGTCCAGCCCCACAGCACACACCCCAGTGTCACGATGTGACTTTCTTTTCCTGTTTCTAACTTGCTGTACCTTCCTTTTCATTTCTGTCCACCTTTTATGCCCTACATTTCACATTAATACATAGAACTTATATTTTCTTTGATTAAATTAACTCCGATTATATATTTCCTCTGTTTCTTCACCACTAAACTGTAGAATTTTTACTAGCGTGTTACACAGAAATTGGGTTTGGTATTCTCCTTGCTTCAGGAATGTCTGGTCAGTCTTTCCCATTCCTCTTCTGTAGGCATGATCCTGATGCTTTTCAGAAATATCTCCCATTCTCAGTCTGGATATATCTTTCTTCCTGAGTGTCACACCCCACCTCTGGGATGGGGGAATGAGTAGAATTCACGAATCTCCTCAGAGTGGATTGAGATGGAATAACACGGACCATGCCAATACATCAATTTAAAGAGAAATCTTTATAGAACCACAATCCAGTAGGTGTTGGGCCTCTCAGAAGTATATCTATCTAAGCTGTGCGGCTTTATGGGAAATCAAATAAGCCTTCAGTTACTTAACAGCTTTTGGGGAACCTTGCCTTAGCAACTTCAGGAGGACAGAAAGAAAAACAGTTGTTTAACAGTTTGTTAAACAAAAAACAAAAAACAAAAAAAAAAAAACTTACAGAGAGTAGTTTGAAAACATTTGTTAAGATAAAGGAAAAAAAAACAGCAAAAAGAAAAAAAAAAAAAGCTTGTTTGATGCACTGGAGGAGTCAAGAACAGAAAACAATTGGATACTTTACATCTCACTGGTTATATGCTTGATGCTCACTTACAGCTATGTATATTAATAATAATAATGTAATAATATACATATTAATAATAATAAATAAAATATAATCTGATAACAGAGATGAAATTAAATGCCACGTGTACATCTGTCTGAACATTTCCTACTCCTCTTTTAAAGACATTTTAACATAGGAAATTGGCCAGCAGGATTATATGCAGTAATCAATGCAAAGGAAGGGTATAATGTAGAAATTGGATATCTTAATAGATGTTACACAGAAATAAAAACTATATTTTTAGAGTTTACCAATATTCTCACATGTATAAATATGTTATTTGAAGTAATAATATACACTGGATTACAGGAATGAAATTTGATTTCTTCATCACTGCTATGGCGTTTTGGATTTAGGAGGAAAATAGCGGTGATAACACACTCATGTTTTCATTGTTGCTCAACAGTGCTTGAACAGAGCCAAGGACTTTTTAGCTTCTTGTGTTCCTTTAGCAGCAAGGAGCTGAGGGAACACAAGAATCAGGGAGGTGACAGAACTGGGATGGATGATCCAGACTGTCCCATACCATGTGGTGTCATTTTCAGCAACAAAGCTGAAACAAAAAAAGGAGGAACGGGGAAACATTCAAAGTGATGGTATTTGACTTCCAAAGAAACTTCTACTTGTGATAAACCCTGCTTGCTTGCAGTGTCTGTTAACGGGAAGTAGCAAATTATAAATTACTAGGTTTTCCATGTGACCAGACAATTCTTAATCCACCAAACAGTCCATCCTTAACATCCATGCCTCTCCAGTTCAGAGAGAAGGATGTGGTGAATCACCCTCTCTCATACTACAGGAGAATGACAGTAAGTAAATGCACGCTTTTGTTGTAATAAAAGCAAACATATTTATTCTAGAAGTATACAATAATATTGAGGGGTCTTAGGGGTCTGTTTCATTCCGGCTTTGTTTTCTCTGGAGTTGGGTAGGCTCCTGCTCCTTCCCTGTCCTGTAGAAGTGCCCTCCCTATGCACGGTGATGGTGTCTCTGGCCGGATCCCCTTCAGTTTACAGCTGCTGTTATACTCGGGAGCTCTGCTTGTGCCTGTATGCAGAGAAAAGTCTCTTCCCCATCTTCGCATGATTTTTCCATCTCTTCTGTCCTGGGAAGATCCTCCTGCAGGTAGCAGTGTCTCACATGCTCGAGGTAAATCTCCATCAGGGCAGGGTTTTCCTTCAGTTGGCAGAGCAGCTCGCAGCCTTCGCAGGAGCAGTTCTGGCAGTGTGTCTCTGGGGCAGTTGAGAGTGTCTGGCTCGTCTCCTGGAAATGACGGAGCAGGGGGCGTGATGAAAAGGACAGGGACCCTGGGTGCCTGAGATCTCTGCATCTGGGTGTGCCTCTTCCTGAGAAACTCAGCCACCATCTGGCTTGCCTGACCTCCATTACTCACCTCTCTGTGACACATCCTGGCTGTTCTCCACAGGTAAGTCACCACAACAAAAAGGCCCAGCTCTGTTTTCCTCTTGTAGAGCACTTCCACGGATCCCAGTGGATCCAGGTGCTCAAATGAAGACCAAAGCTGGTTCAGGGGGTATGGTAGGTAGTTCTGGCTTGCCTTGCCAGTGCCCGGCTTCTCCATGTCCTGGGGATCCACATCCCACATAACCGTGGCCCAGGATGGGCGTCTGGAATGGGCAAGGCAGCCCGTAAACAGGAAGGGCAAGCAGAAGACAAGGAGTAGGGAAAGCCTCGGGCTCAGCATCGCACCTTCCTGAGACTTAAGTTGCTATCCAGCGATGCAGACCAGCTGCCTGCACTGGGCAGGGCCGGGGAAACAGTAGCGATGCTGTGGGTCAGGCACTGAGATGCTGCGAGCAGCCCCAGGCACGACCCAACACAGCACAGCCAAAGTCTTGCTCCAAAAACCTCCAAGCCTCACAGAGCTGCTCGGCACGGTCCAGGAACGAGCCAGACTGAGCCAGGCCCTGTCGGCACCCCACTATGAGCAGTGAGGGTTGAGCAGTCACAATCCGTCACCTGGTGATGTCACAGCCTGTTGCTTGGGGTCATCACTATGGGCTGTCCAGCCCCACAGCACACACCCCAGTGTCACGATGTGACTTTCTTTTCCTGTTTCTAACTTGCTGTACCTTCCTTTTCATTTCTGTCCACCTTTTATGCCCTACATTTCA